>NC_056725.1:1104858677-1105158677 GCF_019279795.1 Protopterus annectens | reverse complement strand
ATGGTATTGGTTTACTTTTAATTACCACTATATCCATCCAGCCATAGATTCATAGGTTCAAAGGTAGGTACTAGGCTATCGGCCCAAGGGCCCAAGTAAGCCTAGCCAACAAGATTCCCTGGCTTATGCAACCCAGGAAAGTTATTTGCCTGTGCCACTGTCGAGCAGAGCCACAAAAGTGATCCCCTGGGTGTATTTCCTATTCCCCATACACTCATCAAGATTTTTCTTGACTAGTGCTGATGTGGAACTTTGCTTGACATAGATGTTCCAGAGTATGGGAAGTCTCTGGGACAGGAATCTATCTCTCCAGCATGTCCTGCTTATTGTGTTGACAAAGTTTAGGTCCCTAGAGCATGTAGCTCGGAGGGATTGGGATTTCTTTAGGTGTAGCATGTCCAACAGCTCTAAATTTGACATAGCTTTATATGTTAGGCAGAGATCACCTTGGAGTAGGCGATATACTACTCAGTAAAGCTGGAGTTTTTTAGATGGTCAGTGTAGGGCATCTGTTTGAGGCCAGTAATCCTCTTTGTGAGGTACTTCTGTGGCCTTTCCTGGTGCTGACGATGTCTTGTGAGGTACATTCCAAAAGAGGCATTGTACTCTATAATGGGTCTAATGAGTGTCAAGTAGAGGGGAACAATGACCTCTATTTTCCTGGATGAGAACCCATTTGTGATGAGGTGTGCCAAGTAGAAAGATTTCCTGACTACTGTGGTGATGTGATTATCAAAGGAGAGACTACTGCCCACCTGGGTCCCAAGGTCTCTTATCACACATTCGGCATTAAGTAGACTGCCGCCTATGTTGTAGTTCATGGGTGCAGAATTTTTACCAGAAGGGGTGACAATGCATTTTTTGGCATTGAGCTTGAGGCCATGGCTGTGACACCAGGCATCTTTCTCAGTGAGGCCCTTCTGTAGGATGTCCCCATCATTTAGTGGCTCAACTATGGCTCCTAGTTTGAAGTCATCTGCGAACTTCGTTAGCCAAAGGCCTTCTGCGTTAGCCTTACTTCAGAAAAATAGAAACCAAACAGGAGAGGTCCCAGGACTGAACCCTGTGGTACTCCACTTGTCACTGGTTTTAAGTCAATTTGGAGTCTGCAACTTTTACAATGTGGGTTCTGTCAGTGAGTCAGTTGGCAACCCATCTTGTGACGTAGGGACTTATGCCTAGTTTAGTGAGTTTAGCTATAATTCCAGAATGGGGGATGGTGTCAAAAGCCTTGGCGAGGTCATGATAGGCTGTGTGAACCACCTTATCCTCATCTATGTCTTTGGTGACTGCCTCAAAGAAGTTGATAAGGTTCAGGAGGCATGACCTGCCTTTCACAAACCCGAATTGGGTGGGGTCCAGAGTTTTGAGGTGACCAATGTCTTTGTCTATGAGTTCCATGATGATATGTTCCATGGCCTTACAGACCAGGCTCTTCAGGCTAATAGGGCAATAGTTCCCAGGATAAGTGGTGGCTCCCCCTTTGTGGCATGGGATAACTGTTGCTGTGCGCCATTCAGTGGGCACAAAGCCTGACATGAGGCTATGATTGAACATGGTGCTTAGGTGGGGAGCCAGTTCATTCTGTAGTTCATGTAAAACTCAGCCTGGGATGTTGTCTGGTCCCATGGATGCTGTGTTTTTGGCTTTAGAGAGTGCAGCTTTTACCTGCGTAGTTGTGATTACAGGGACTCTGCATTCTTCCTGTATAGCTATGGGCCCTTTAGGGAATGAGAGGGGGGTAAATTTAGCACTGAACCAATCTGCCAGGATGTTGGCAATATCAGTTGGGTCTGTATATTTAATGCCATTGTGCTGTAACTCAGAGCAGATCTGGGTGTTGCCACTGAGATTCTTGACATAGCTATAGAATGCTTTGCGGTTGTCCCTAGAATCAGTGGCAATTTTGTTTTCATAGCTAGCTCTGGAGGATCTTATATGGGATCTCAGCTTTTAACTGAAGCTGACCAGGGAACTCCTCCACTCATGGGATTTTACTCTCTTTTGCAACAGTTTCTTCCTTCTGTTGTAGAGTTTTTTTTTATGACAGAGGACCACCAGATTGGCTTCCTTTTTTTGAGGATAGCATCTTGGTTCTGTTTGGGATAGCACGATCCATGCACTTGTGTAAGTGTTTATAGAGTTCATCTGTGTAGGATTCAGCAGTCATAACTGTATTGCCCATCTGCATGGGTGTCATGAAGTTTGCCACTTCTGTCTTAAGAAGCATGAAGTTGGCTTTGGAGAAATTTTTTATCATGGTTTCCTTAATGGGGGGTGGATATCTAGGGTGATTAGCTTATGGTCGGATCTGACCAACAAGGAGTTGACTTCAGGTGTGAAACACCAGTCACTCATGCTGGTACTGACTAGGTCTAGGATATTGTTGCCCCTGGTGGGGGTGTGGATAAGTCAATCCAGGGTATTGGAATTCCAGAAAGCACTGAGCGAAGGAGTTGGTATATGAGTAGTTTTCCCAGTTAATGGTGGGGTAGTTGAAATCGCCCATCATTAGGGTGCTTGGTTCAACCCATCTGCAACCACTTTTTCCCATTTTTTTCAGGTCGGGGTGTCAGTTAAACAGTAACAATCATCTAGAGCCAAGCATATATATATATATATATATATATATATATATATATATATATATATATATATACATACATATATGGATTCACTTTAGAAGCTCGAAATACTGAAATATCGAAATTCAGTATTTCGAGCCCATAAAGCAGAATCCTGAGAACAGCGGAAGTTCAGAAGTGCAAAATTCAAAACCTTGAATACCGATGGTTTTGAATTTCATGCTTCTGAGGTTTCACTGTGGTTATCGATTCAGGTAAGTGAGTGTGTGTGTTAAGGGTTTTGGGTAGGGGCTGTGGTGTGTGTTAGTGTGTTTTGCTGCTGTGATGTGTGTGTGAGAGGAGAATGTAGCTTGTGTGGTGGTGCTTTGTGTGTGTTTCTGTGTAGTGTGACCTCGGAGTGAGAATATTTAAGTAGGGGGGTGTGGGGGTGCTGGGTGGGCTTGCCCCCCTGCTTTTATGGAGCTTGTGTCTGTGTGTGAGGAGGAGGATGATGTGTGTGTGTGCAGCAGAAGCGTGAAATTCAAAATCTCCTGTGTGCAAGATTTTGAATTTCGCGGTTCTGTGTTTTCGTGGTTTCAAAAATTCAACTTTATATCTTCAAAATACTGAATTTCGATATTTCAGTATTTTGAGGATATAAAGTGAATCTATATATAAATATATATATATATATATATATATATATATATATATATATATATATATATATATATATATATATATATATATATATATATATATATATATATATATATACATATATATATATATATATATATATATATATATATATATATATATATATATATATATATATATATATATATATATACACACATATATATATATATATATATATATATATATATATATATATACAGGCACACACACACACACACATATATATATATATATATTTTTTTTTCTTGAAGGAAGTAATATTTATGGGATTGGGGGACCAGCCATGCCTTCCTTCTTTGAATGAGGTGGTGGTGGTTACTTTCTATGTCATCACGTGCTGGTAAAGATGAGAAATAAGATTATATTTTTGAATTTACAGCAATCCCTTGCTGTCTTTGTTTATAAATATTGCAAACTGTTGGTTTTATATTTTTTCCACATACCTTTTACTATCACTGGACTGAAAATGATATGACCACTACCCCATTTTTCCATAAATGTCTTTACTGAGGAAGTTAAACATAACACTGTTACTGCAGTGAGACTGCCAAACTACAGCAAACAGGACCTTTTTATTATTTCTCTTTCCTGACTTCCAACTAAGTGACTAAGGACTGGAACAGCATTTCTGATGTTATTATACTTTTAAAACTAGAAATGAATAGCTTACTGGTAAAATTAAATTGTTACATCATTTCTAAATTTCTATGCAGATGCTTTCAAGAGCATCATGTACCTCGGTAGGGGTTGGTGCTATCGATCTATGTTTTTGTCAAGAATTGTGCTGCTATGGTACCTTTTTCTATATCAGCAAGACCAGAATAATGCAGCAGTGGGGCTCTGGATGAAAGAATTGTATAGCCTTTTCAATATGCAATGAATCAGTTATATTAAGTGCATGCTGTTTTATTGATATTGGACTGTAATATTTGCATGAACTTTAATTTATTAGGCTGCCAATTCTTTCACCAATAGCCACACCTTCATGAATCTGGCTTTGTAGAAACAGACTGTCTGCAGACTTGGCATAACAATGAAATTCTTCACCAGTAAGTAGATTAATAGCCCCCCTCCCTGCAAGGTACATAGCACCCTGAAAAGCATTGCCACACATTATCAATAACATGCAAGTTATTTTCAGTGAAGACAGTGAAATGGACTTTGCTAATGCTGTACAGGCATGTCTTGCTTCCTTTGCTTTTTATTTCACTTAAAATTAAATTAAACTCCTTGCTTTTTGCGAACTTGATCAAATGTACTAACCTGTAAAGGTGGCAAGTATAACAGCTGGCAACAGCTATAAAAATGCTTCATGTTTAATTGTACTTACTTATAACAGTTCTAACAATTACAGAATATAGTATTATTAAGTACATTTGTAGGAAAAAATGAGACATATATTTGGATGATCTCCATAATGTCTACTTGCACCTAGGAGATTTTAATACTTATGAAATATTGCATTAATAATAAGGCAGTAATATATATTGTAAAACTCTTGTCTGTCTCTCTCATGGATATGTGATCAACTGGCCAAGCTGCTGAGGATGGCTTCTCTGCAAATCATTGTAGCAGTGACCACACCACTTTCCTCTACTGAGGATCACTGTTGAGGATGTTAATTCATCCCCAACTTGGACAAGATATCAATTTTTCTGAATGGACCCTCACTAACCTGGTCTAGCCCGGCCTGGAATGATGTCTGATACAGGAACATAAAGATTTTTGTTGCCTTCTTATATCATCTTGGGACCTTGCCCTGACTGTGATAGAAGATATTATTTTTCAAGCAATTTCATGTCTGAATGCGGTATTAACAACCAAACTGTGACCTTTAGGCTGTGAACCACGTCAAGTGCAATGTGGCATTCAGGCAAACGCGTGGCACTTATACCCACTTAGCTCACAAAAGTAGATCCGTAATCAGTCCAACTGCACTTGCACCTGCTTTTTACATGAAAGGTTATCCAGAAGCAGTGCATTGATGGAAAGTGATAATTAATGCCAGCAGCTAAAATAGGTACAGTTAAGATCAGAGCAGAGGGAGGAGTAGGTTCATACAATTGCTGTTTACAATAAAATCTTCAAGAAAGGCTTCAAAACTGCTGGGAAGGTGAAAATGTTGCAGCAGTTGTATTACTGTGAACTATCCTGCCATTAGTCATTTAAAGATCCCCTTCTTCAATATACTGCATTTTCAAAAGAATGCACTTATTTAGTACAGCCTGTGATATCTAGCAATGGCAATGCTCAGGACCAGAGTACAAACACGTCTTGATTTTATTAACTAAACTTTCACTAACGTACTGTGACAGGCTTTCTTCCTCAGCTCCTACTTACTTTTACAGAACTGCAGTTCATAGGTCTCTGTTGGCAAATAATTTCATTGAGAAATGAAATTAACAGGTCATGCATAATTGAAATGTTGAAGCATGAGAAATGTCAGCTACAGCATTATTTTATTATTGATTAAAAGACATTTCCCAACATGATTCTACTCAATAAGGGGAGGACTATATTAGTAACTACAAAATTTGTTTCTAGGGAAATGGTGTTACAGTCTCAAAATAGAAGAGAAAACTTCACTGCTGAGTAGAACCATATCATCCTGGATCTTCCTAAGATATACGGCAAATATCTTTTTGGAAAAGTGGGGTCCAAAACAGTAAAAATGAGCTAAGGTGTAGAATCATGTTCTGGCTGATGTAAATGCTATAGGGCAAGGAAGCATAGCTTGGCACAGTGCAGAAAGGGAGTTAATGATATGCTGTCCCCTGCATTTAATAAAGCTAAACAGAATGCAATTGCATATAGCACCATAGGTGGTAGGTCTTCCACTGTCTAAATTTTAACACCTGATCAGGAGTACCTGTTCTCCCTGTGAAGGAGTGACTGAGAAACAGAGGATAAGGACATATGGTTCATTCAAGGTGCTACACACAGGTGGCATAGAAGGTCACTGATTGCCTGCCATATCAGGACATATATACTTCAGATGGCAAATATCTGAATATAAATTTGAAATGATTTCTCATAAGTTATTTTATCATCAGCAGTACAACCACATAATCAGACAGCACACGATTAGTCTGGATATCATATATATCTAGAAAAATTCAGATGTTTTAAACTAGATACATTATGCAGATAATTATCCCTATTTTGCATAGTTGCAATACCATAAACAGTCACTTGCTGTGGTGCACCAAAGCAGGCTGATCTTGACATTGGAATGGCTGATGAAGATGATACCATTATTCTCATAGTCAAGACTGCAGTACACAGTCTCGAAGTGTACTGGCAAGACCCCTCTACCTCCTGGCAGGTTGTTAATTCCATAATCACTGGCACAGACTCATACTGCATCATGAGGAAATACTATTCCCAGAAGGTGGGGGGGGGGTTCAACCCATAGCTCAAAACCTCGAGAAGTGCAAGGTCTTGTCTTCACAATAGCATATGTGCTGTGGTATAATTCATACCAATTACTTAAGGTCCAGGGAGTCCAGGCACACGGGTGTCGGTGTTACCACAGCAAACTCACTAACAACTTCCACGCTGCAAAAGATGAATCAACTCACAGCAATAATGGACGGTTTATTCTTCAGATATATACACACGAAAGACAGCAGCACAACCACGAATTCAAACAGCAGAACAAAAAACGAATTTACCCGGGTTTCGTCCGATGTGACGAACTTCTTCAGAATACACTTAACAGTTGTTACCTTGGTTTAAATATACAAGTCCCACCCCAATAAACTGTCAATTAATTAATTGAACAATGATTATTAACTAGTTCCTATACTAAAAATGATGTTAAAATAAATAGTACTTGTATATATAAAGTAATCAATAAGTTCACTACTAATACATATACTAAAAATAATAATAATGTGATTGTGTGAATAATTAAAATTATATATAATTAAAAAAGTATTCCACATTAACATATCTCATTGAGTTAATTAAAACACTGTTCAAATGAATTTATAATATAAATAAATACATACACTCACATAAAAAAATATATATATATATACTCTTTCATATGACATATATTATACAAATGTATGTACATAAATAATTTTATAAACATAATATAATATGAAAACATTGACAAAATATTGTTATGAACACTTATGCATCTATGTACAAGATGTATGATTGTAAATGTCTTAAATACTGAGTCATGGTCTACCCTTAATATATTTTTTATTTAATATGGGTTTTATACTACAATATTCATTCAGGCCAGGCCAGTTGTATGCATTCAATAATATTTGCCATTTTAATTCATTGACATCCAAGTCATATTTAGTATATTTACCACGTGCGTCATATTCAATGTGTTGAATGACACAAAATTTGAAAGTATGATTCGTATTTAATTGTATGTGTCTAGCAAGGGCATTTGTAGTTCTCATGTGTTTAATATCTAGCAGGTGTTCTTTAATTCTATTCCTAAAACGTCTGCTAGTTTTACCTATGTAAAATGCCTTACAATCCTGACATAATGCGACATATATGACATTTGAGGTGTAACAGTTAAAGTGCCCTCCAATATTAATGTTGTGAAAGTTTACAATAAGTCTATTACTTGTACATTTAATATATGTACAAACTGTACATCTGCCACATTTGAAATTACCAACTGACCTGTTGTTTTTTTGCCTGTGTGATTCCATCTTATTCTCAAAAAATTCCTTAAAAGACATATCTTTTTTGTATACAAATTTAAGTTGACCTTGGAACATATGTGCCATACTGTTATCAATGGTCAAAATCCCCCAATTCCTTTTGATTATATTCCTAATCACTTCATAAGAGTCATCAAATACAGAAATGTACAAGGGTAATTTATAAGTATCTACAATGTTGTCCTTTATTTTGTCATTTATATAACCGTGACATAATATGGCCTCATAAAATCCTATAAGTCTTTTGTTTTTGACTTCCTGTAGTATTTTCTCACAAAAAGTCTTGGGATAACCCCTATTAATAAACATAGATGCCATAAATTCCAGTTCTTTAATGAAATCCCCCTCATCACTGACCATCCTGGCCGCCCTGACCATCTGGCCTTTTACAACAGCTTTTTTCTGATGGTCTGGGTGCCAGCTGTCATAATGGAGGTAGGAGTTTGAAAAGGTTGATTTTCTGAAAATGTTAGATTGTAAACTACCATTATTCTTGTTATACCTTAATTTGACATCCAAAAAGGTGATTTCATCACAACTGATGTTGTATGTGAATTTCAAAAATCGGACATTATTGTTAATGTATTCTAAAAAGTTGTGTAATGCGCTTTCATCTTGGTCCCATACGATAAATATATCGTCCAGGTATCTTGAATACATTTTAATGTTTTTCTGAAATACACTTTTAAAGACAAAATTGTATTCCCAATAGGTCATTATGAGGTTTGCATACATGGGGGCACAAACTGCCCCCATGGCTACACCATCAATTTGTTGATAATAATTCCCCTCAAAGTATATAAAATTATTGTGTAACACAATGTCCATGAGATTGACCAAGGTGTTAATTTTAGTTTGATCATACATTTTGGATTCAAAAAGTTGTTCCTCTAACCATATCAACCCTATGTCATGTGGGATGCATGTAAAAAGATTACACACATCCACAGTAGCAAAAATGTATCCATCTTCCATTTTAAATTCATTCAACCTTTTCAAAAAATCCCAAGAGTCCTTGGTTATATAGGGAAATTGTGTCAAACCCTTTTTAAAGTGATGGTCTAAGTATTGACTAATGAAACAAGTCTTGCTTCTCTTTCCATCTACTATTGGTCTGAATTGTAAATTATTCAGGTCATTGATTGCCTGCCATATCAGGACATATATACTTCAGATGGCAAATATCTGAATATAAATTTGAAATGATTTCTCATAAGTTATTTTATCATCAGCAGTACAACCACATAATCAGACAGCACACGATTAGTCTGGATATCATATATATCTAGAAAAATTCAGATGTTTTAAACTAGATACATTATGCAGATAATTATCCCTATTTTGCATAGGTGCAATACCATAAACAGTCACTTGCTGTGGTGCACCAAAGCAGGCTGATCTTGACATTGGAATGGCTGAAGAAGATGATACCATTATTCTCATAGTCAAGACTGCAGTACACAGTCTCGAAGTGTACTGGCAAGACCCCTCTACCTCCAGGCAGGTTGTTAATTCCATAATCATTGGCACAGACTCATACTGCATCATGAGGAAATACTATTCCCAGAAGGGGGGGGGTTCAACCCATAGCTCAAAACCTCGAGAAGTGCAAGGTCTTGTCTTCACAATAGCATATGTGCTGTGGTATAATTCATACCAAGGTTGCTGTCACTGAGAATCAAGAAGAGATGGTTAGAGTACTCTAGGTATATGTGAGGAAATCTACCAGTCCATGAGAAAAGCGAAGGCCAGGGGCACTGTCAAGAAGATCATCATCAAGAGTATGGTTGTACCCATGGCTTTCATATAAGCCTCTGTCTACACATTGCTGAACACTAACCAGACAGTCTGAAGTGTTGGACATGGCCAAAGGAATGTCTACATGTGTGGTCAATGAGCAGGCTGGACACCACGTATTCCCCAACAAAGTGCTGCAGGCATGCGTGTCGGTTCCCCAAGAAAAAGGCAATTAGAACTTGCCAGACTTTCATATCATGGAGTAGGACCTCTGAGTCAAGGTCTTGGTCATACTGCACTGGTCAGTCAGTGTGAAGAGCTGAACTTCTAGTAGATCCTGACACCACAGCAATTTGGTCACAAGTTCACATGCTAGCACTTCCTCATGATCTAGGGCATCATTGCTTACCCTAACATTAGGGGAAATTCCAAATTTGGCACAATTTCCACTACTGTAATTCATACTTCAGTCACCAAGAAAACAAAGAAATGGCAGAAGAAAATACAGTAAACAACAAAATGCCCATGCTGCAAATGACAACAACTGTACTTATCTGCATGCTAGAAAAGGTTTCAAAAAAGTGAAAAGAAAAAAAAAATGGCATCTGTTAAACAAGAAAAAAAAGCAATTTGTTACTGCATTGCCACTGAGATTTGCATTACCAAGCAAAACACCTTCGTTAATACAACACTTCATTTATTCAGCATATATCAATGCAGTTCTTCATATCTTCTACTGCTCCACCAACAGCCTGCTGGTATAACTAGCACTTGTACGACTGACCATGACACACCGTGCAAATGACTATATGAACAATACATTTGTAAACAATATGTGACGTAATGTCTGATGCACAATGTGCGCTACAAGGCATAGCCTACAGGAAACACTGCATGCACCAAGTATTATCTTTGTAAGTTTACATTGTCCCATAGTGAATGTCATGCTCCATAGTTGAGGACTAGATACTACTACTCTGTGTGCGCTGCACTGACATGTCTCATGCATGAGCCTGCTGGATGAGGTGCTGTGCTGCTGCCATCAGGTAGCCACAATAACTATCATCACTAGTGGGACAAACAATAGAGGAAGCTGCTCTATCACTATTGGACAGTGGCTGTGGCAGATATGCACCTGACCAGAGTATGATGATGTTGTGCAGAATGCAAGAGGCCATGAAGATTATGCATAAAGTAGCAAGATCATACTGAATGGCACCCCTCGCAACTAGTCCAGGCAATGGAAATAGGCTTTGAGCAGGCCAAATGCTTGTTCAATGGCTATCTATATCTAGGACAGGGAGGTATTAAAGCTCTCTCCTGCAACTACCTGTGGATTGCAGATGTGTAAAATTTGCCAAGATTCAAGTGGGTAGCCTGCTTTTTCTGGAAAACACAACAGGTAGGAACACATGAAGATAAAGCAGTTAGTTAGTACAACTCATGCAACTATGTAGATAAAGAAATAACTTCCGGGAACTAAATTACATAGTGTGTACTTACCACTGAGGTGACCATGAGGAGAATCTCACCATACAGGAAATGGTGGTGTAGAGAACTTGTGTGCTATAAGATAAAATCATGGACATGGCCAGGTTGCTTGGCAAATGTTGGTTATGCACTCAGATGTATCATACTCCACCCACAGCTGATTGAACGGTAACTTATTGTGGTACTTCTATCTCCATGTTCCAGATAGACTCCTTATATCCCTATGTATTCAATTTATTGCAGCAAGGACTTCAGAAAAGAGTGTCATTCCATGAAAGGCACCCATGATACTTGCTTTGTTCTGTGGTGACACTGGGAAATTGATATGATCAACCAAACAAGCCAAGAATATTTAGAGGATCTGCTGTGGTATTCTCAAGGCAGAAGCCTATGTGCTATCCACTGTATCCCCAGCCTGTCTCTAAAAGGTTACCATAGCAAGTACAGTGAGGGATTTTACTACCTTGGTATCCACATGAGTAAGATGGCTACGTATTCTGCCAGTTTCACTTTGTATGCCATAAAATTTCAGGAAAGCCCTTATGATCTCCATGTGGACTTTGAGTTTATCAAGTAATTCTTGCTCTAGAGTGACGTATTCTCTGCCTGTATCTCCTGCTTTGATGCTGACAAGTTCCATTCAGTGCACAAGGTTGTGGTGTAGCAGAAAAAAAGCAGCTCAAAGCAGGCTACAGTAATGCTATCAGCAAATGCAACCACCTTCAGCAACTGCAAAGTAAATGGAAACAACATGAATTTGCTGTTTATAAAGCAAATGTGAACCAAAACCTGACTCTAGATTGCAAAAGTTGGGATTAATGCCTCATTTTAATAGTCAAGATGCATGTTTTGCACACATTTCTCATTTCCAGTTTATTAGTTGTTCATTTGTCGACAAACATCTTTACACATTTTCAACAGCTGCACATAAGCACAGCTTGTCTCTGACTTATGCATTGCCTTGTGTAACAACTGTGAATACCACCCTTGGAGTATCTCACTAACAAAGGACTGCTATTGAAATTGTGTACTACAGTGTCATCAATATACTGCCCTGCAGAACAGTCTATACAGGGAACAGTATCTTCCTAACTGTATGACTTAAAAGGAAACGTTCTTCAAGATGATACACCTTACACATCCAGCTCATGATCCTAGTTATGAAACAATTTCAGTGCCCTGTTTTTCAAGCTATTAACAGAATATTGTCTCGCAACATGGGTTAAACAGTTTTATTTCAATTTTTCTACTGAAGTGCCTCTATGAGAGTCTGGGATTCCGACTGGAGCTCGTCACACTCAAGGATGTTATATACTGAATAATGTGCTCAGTTCTGCTTATAACCCCTTCCTGGTATGAACAGATCTCTTCCTGGAACTGTGACCTGACAGCATTGAAGTTTTCTGCACTTTTGTTGTCTATGACCATTAACAAATTTTAACTCTATAGGCACTGGCACAAGAGAAGCCATTGTGAAAGCACAGTTTGTGACCAAAGCACATGATACAGGTGTAGTATTGTAGACCTCATGCACTCACATACACACAGACACACACACACAGACACACACACACAGACACACACACACACACACACACACACACACACACACACACACACACACACACACACACACACACACACACACACGCAGTATATGTATGTATACAACACACAGACAGGATAAAGTCTCTGTCATGCAATGTGTATTGAGCTACCCTGAAGTTGTAGCACAGAAGTTGCAATATGCATTTTATTGAGGGACTTTTCTGACAGCAGTGGGTCACTGTAAGGTCCCTAATCTTGTTACAACTTGATTGCTTAATGATTTCAGGCACAGCAGGAAATCCAAATGAGGTGCAAATGGGCACTAATAAACGAGTAGGAAATGACCACTAGCAAAACAACATTACTGCACACTAAATACAGCTTTTCCCTGTACAATGCATGTTACAGCTCTGAACCCAAAGGTAAGTTGTTGTGGTGCACATATACATTCCATCCCCATATACTCATCAGGACTGTACTTTTTGTGCACACTCGGGTATGCACCTCTCTGCAGCACTTGGAGCACTGGTGAAGTGAAGACATAACTCATAAGTAGTACAACCTGAGGATATAAGCTGCTGAAAAGTTTTGTTTTGCTCTTCATTATATGATTCATAAATCACCTTTTGCATACTGTGTGACTAGGAAAAAGCTATGTAACTCCCAGTACTCCCATGTCACTTATGACAAAAAAAAAACTTTTTACTGATACGTTTAACCCATGTGAAAGCTTAAGACCTACATAAAGAATACATAGTATATTCAGGGTCTGCTAAGACATTTTCAGTGCTGTTTATCAAGCCTTTAGTTTGAGCTCCCTTAGGTTCATAGGTGTATACTAAGCTAGTGACCACTGGAGGGTTTTATAAGCCTAACCAAACACCCCAATTGTATCCTGCATGTTTATGTGTCATAGAGGTTATTTTACAGAGTATATGTAAGCTAGGGCAAGATTCAGAGGCTGCTTCTGTCTGTTAGAGACATAGGTGCTAGACCCAGTGTATATTTCAGATTTCCCATCTACTGGACCAGGTTTCCCTTGAATAGGTTTATGGAAGAGCTCTACTTCACGTGGATGGGAAGCTTGTTCCAGAGAAGGGGAATTTCCTAAGATGTATACTTGTCCCTCCAGTGTGCCCTGTTTATGACACATGCAAAGTTTAAATCCCTAGCTTGAGTAAGTCTGAAATTATTTGTTTTGCAGATATGAAAAAGGTCCATTGGTGTGGGATCCAAGGATGCCTTATACACCAGTATGGATAATCACTCCAGAGACTATAGGAAACAGAATAAGGATAAGGCTTTGAAGTGATCTGCATAAGACATGCTGTTTATTTTTGTGAGTAATCTCTGTTGATGTTCCAGTTGTCGCATGTGCCTGATCAGGTACATACCGAATGAGGCATTGTAATCAGTGATGGACCTGATGAGGACTGCATACAGTGGAATGATGACTTCCTTGGTCCTAGATGCAATGCTCTTGCTCATAAGTTGAGCAGCATAGAATGATACCTTAGCCATCTTAGACGCATTTTTATCAAAAGCCAAGTTACTATCTACATAGGTATCCAAATTTCTGACAACCGATTCGACTCTTAGCAGTGTGTTACCAATGAGGCAAATTGTTAGGGTGGCTGACTTCTCAAAGGGTACTGTTATTTATTTCTTGACAATGAGATTTAAGTAATGGTCTTGGCACCATTTGTCTGTGTTAGCCTTCCTGAGGGATGCTAGCATCTTGGGTGGATGTTATGACTGCTTCTAGTGTGCAATTATCTGCAAACTTGGTCAGCCAGAGGCCCTTAACAATGGCCTTAACTTCTGAAAAACATATGTCAAAAGGAGCAGTCATAGCAAAGAGCCCTGAGGGACTCCACTAATGACCGGCCTCTTTGTGTTGATGATCTATCTGAGAGCCAGCTTGCTAGCCAGGACATAACATTGGGGTTTATGCCTATATCTGTCATTTTTTATAGTGCTCAAGTATGGTATTGTATAAAATGCCTGAGATAGGTCAAGGTAGGCAATGTGCACTGTTTCAGCCTGATCCATTGCCTTGGTGACCTTTTCAGTGAAGTTCATCAGGCTGAGTATGTATGATTTGCCCTTGATAAAGCCAGACTGGTTAGACTTTCTATGTCTGTATTAATCATTTCCATGATAATTCTTTCCATGACTTTGGGTATAGGACTAGTCAGACGTATGGGTCTGTTGATGGCATGCGCTTGTGCAGAGGGATAACTGCTGCAGTTTTACATTTGCATGGCACAAAACCTGTCAGGAGGCAGTGATTAAACAGTGACTCCCATGGTCCTGATAGGTCATGTATCAGGCTATTTAGTGGCCATCCTTGGATATTATCAAAGCCCATCAATTCAGTGTTTTTGGCCTTACAGAGTACATCTAGGATCTTCTCTTTAGTAAAATATGGGGGGGTGGTTTGATGGTATTTTCTGGGAGTGGGGCTTGGGGAGAGAGAGTTGATTTCTGCACACTGCTGTGTGCTGCCATTGGGGTTTTAGACATAGCTAAGAAAAGTCTTGCCATTGCTCTTTGCCTGGGAAGCTAGCTTTACATCAAATATAGCGTTAGTAGGCTTAATTTGCTCTCTTATTTGATTGTTTAGATTGATGAGAGTGTTTTTCATATTGAGTGTAGCACTTTTTTAGTCTCGGCTATGACTTTTTTTCTTTTCTTGTACAATCTGTTTATGTTTGTATTCCACCAAGTTGTTCTTTTGAGTTAGTTCTGGGATTATTTCTGGTAAGCACAGCTGTTGCTACACATTTATTGACATGGTTGTACAGGGTTTCTCTGAACAATGTCACATAGGCAGCTGTGTTCTAAGGGTTTGCAGGGACTTCAAATTTTGACAGGTTAACAAAAGAGTAGGAATTTTTTTCTTAGAACAGTTTCTGAATGTTAAGGGGTTAGCTAGGGTCAGAGAGGTGAATTTTATTATGAAGGCAACAGCTTTGGGATTTAACTTTAACAGAGCAACACTATACTAGCGGACACAGTATTCTCCATTGTTTGGTAGTGTCAAGACGAGTATGTTGGCACCTCTAGTGGGCATATGGGCTATCTAGTTCAAGGTGATTGTGTTTACAAAGTCCAGAACTCTGTGGTCCTGTATGTTTGGGGTTATGTAAGTATCCCAGTTTATAGTGGGGTAGTTCAAGTTGCCCATGAATATAGTATTAGGTTGAATGTTGAGGGTATCCATTAAGTCCATGTATGAGTTATGGTTTTCTTGCGTCATAGAGAATAGCATATAGCTTGCAAGGATATGGCATAGGACTTTGCCTATGGAAATCTGGGTATGAAGAAGCTAAAGCACATCATCTTGTTTTCACTAATCTTGAGGTAAGTTTGTTGTCGATATAGACTGAGACACCTCCACCTTTGGTCCCTACCTATGCAGTAGAAGGCTTGCATGTGTGGAAGGCATTTCAGCCCAGCACTGACAGGGTGCTCATTGCAGCTTTAAACTGCACAAATGTCCATATTCTTCAAGATAAGGATAGTCCAGAGGAGTAGAGTTTCTTGTTTTGGCTCCTGGCATTCATCAGTAACACCTTTAGATTCCATTTGGTTGGTTTTGCTATGTATGAAGGTTTGTCAGTTTGTCATTGCCTGGAAAAAGGACTGTGGGGAAGGACAATATTTTAGATAATATTCAAAAGCCTGGATGGTACAGGTGAAGGTCAGCTTTGGCAAAGCAATGTGGTCCACTGACAATATCCTTCTATGCTGACAAATACTGCAACCCCTCAGAATGACATCAGAAACTAAGCCAGTTATTGAAGTCCATCAACTTTTGTTCATATTGTGGCATCATCCTCAGTGAAGGTTGAATACTGCTCAGTGCTACACACATAGCAGACTAAGACACATAGTCAGAGAGGTCCATGATGTCGATCTTCATATTGTCCAGGGAGGTAAATCTCTCTTCATTTACAGTCATATAGACTATGACTGAGTTATTCTGGCACTTACGGTATAATAACTTGCATGGGTGGGTGATTTGGTGGATCCTGGACCATGATAGACAACTGACCATTATTTTCTCCTTTCTCAGCCTGGAGAGAGGTACATCTGTATGTCTCATAATGTTGTTTCCTATAAGTAAAACATTTGGTAGTGTGTTGGCTTGCTTTATTGTCTTTGCAGTTGAGGCTTCAAAGACTATGGCTATATGTGTTGTGTAGGGTGCTGTTCTAGTGGAGTTCTACTGGGGTTGCTGAAGAGCCATTTTATAGCATGAATGACTGGGAAGTAGTTGGAGTTTAGGAATGCTGCATTTAAGTGCCTCAGCATATGCTGATCTATATGTTGGGATAGTGCTATGGTAGTGAGTGTAATACTTAGGTTACCAGCAACCTGGGTGTTATTTTGAATACTTTTGTGCAAAACTCTTGGTACTAATGAAATTGTGTAATTACATCTCTCACATACTGTATCCATTTCTCTAAGGATCGTTTTTTTCTTAGTGATTATGAGACATTCCTACATTGTCTAAGGATGGCTACATCTTCCAAGCGGTTTACAATCACATAGTCGATGGCACTGTGTGAGATTAATGTATGTGCATAAATCAGGTAGCAGAACCATTAGTGTGAGTACTATATTGTCAAACCTTACAATAGCGAACAGCCACTATAGCAAGGTTTGACAGTGTAGTGCAGATCGCACTATACTGGGGATTGGGAAATGTACCCTTTCCTCAGTGCAGTACAATCTTGGAGTTTGTATATATAACTAGGGGGGTATGGAGGGAGCAGACCCCCACATGGGCTGTGCAGGGGGGCTTGCATGTTAAAATATGTTTAGCGGCTAAGAGAATTTCAGTGAAGCTGAAATGTTTGACATTCAACTTCAATGAAATGCTCAGTTTGGCATTTGCTGTGGTTGTTGTTGTGATTTCTGAACATTTTCTTTGGATATATGCACTTTCAGCCACAGTAGTGTCGAACATGTGATAGTGAACCCTTTCAAGCTGGTGGTGGAGAAATTAGAAAATTGCCCATCCATGATGTCAGGTTTTCATTTTTTTTTTGGTGAACTACATATAGGTGATGCAGCAGTCTAACGTGGGTGCTGTGAGGGTAGAATCTACAGCTAGACTTCGTAATACTGAATTTGTGTGCAGTGGTGCTCTTCAGCATGTAAACAAGTAGCTCTTTGTGCAACTAAGTACTGGCTAATATTACAGTGGATGTTTTATAGAGAAAATTTAGTTTCTAAGTGTCCGTGTTTACACAGGACACTGTAAAAACCCCACTATGTGATTAGCAGCAGAATTTATAGACTCAGCAACTAAACCAACTGCAAAGCCCTATGGGCAATAAACAATTTCACTGTAAGCCTTTCTGTGTGTTCCCCAGCACAGACAGGTAAGACTATGTTTCTAATACCATTAGAATTGTAGTCCCAAGCTCCAAAATGTGAAAACACACTTTAGTTAGCCAAAAGTAAAAAGGGACCACAAACAAATCAAAACAACTAGCTGCAAGTAGTAATAACAAGGTGATTCTAGGGCAGACAAGCCAGCAATCTGGAGCAAATACTTTAAGGTGATTTCAAAACACACTATTAATTAATTAGCAGATATTGGGACGTTATTACCGTGGTGGAAACACACAAAACTCTTTTGGGTAGTTTCCCCAGAATAGTGTATAAAACGGGTCCCAATATCAAAAGATTGTTGGAAGGGGGGAATTACAAGAAGATAGGAAAACAACAAGAGAAGATCACAACGAAGAGATGTGAAAGATGTAATCAATGCAAATATATTTACACTAGTGCAGATGCCCGCCTGGGTGATGTGAATAGGACAGTTATTAGAAGTATAGGTGGAAACTGCAGTAGTAAGCACATAGTGTATTTAGCTTTATGTCAGATATGTTCAGCCTATTATATAGGCAAAACAGAAAGGCAGCTAAAAAAGTGGATCTATGAACATTACTACAGAATCCAGAAGAAAGATAGCAAAAATGCGTTATATCGTCACATCAAGGAATATGGGGAGAATCACACTTTTTTATTTTTTATTATAGATCAGGAGCAAGACATCATATATGGTGGTGATTGGAAAACAAGATTAGCCTGTAAGGAAAGCAAATGGCAGATGCTCACTGATTCTACTAGGAATCCAGGTATCAATGAATATGGACTCTTAAGAATAAATTAAATATATTACCCAAATACTTTATTCATTTTAATTATATATAGTAATTCGGGTATACATAAGTTATGTTTTAGCAGTCACTGTTTTTTACATAAAATAAGTCATAGTACGTCAAAATTGTTGCAAATATTAATTTTATTTTAAACATTTTATATATATATATTTATATTTTATATTTTATATATTTATATTAATATTTATATTTATATATGTGTATATGTTACATTCATATATTTAAGCATTAGTAATATTTTACATTGAGAATTTAAGTATTATTATTAATTTTAAAGCGTAGTATATGTATGACTAATAGCTGTTAATATTGTTTTATGGTATTATAGTTTGAATCTGTTGCAGTGCATAAAGTTACAAGCAGAAAAGATAGTTATAAAGTTATTTTAAGTATCCACATTTCTTTCAGTATTGAGTAAAGTATGTTTCCTCTTGTTATAGTAAATACTATGTTTCTTTAAGAGATGATTATAGTATTGGCACCAAAAATGTTTTTTAAATGTTGGTCATTGTTTCATTCACTAGTTCTGAAGAAGTCTGCGCTGGGCAGATGAAAGCTCTAAACTAGTGGATTATGTTTTATGTCAGTTCAAAGTTTGTTCTACCATCACAATAAAGAAGATTTTAGCAATTGGCGTTATTTGTGGATACAACGATTGATTTGGAGATACTAGCGTCAACGGGCTGTGCTTTTGTGCTTTGCTGCTCCAGTTACGTGTTACTGGCTTAGCGTTTGCCATACACCGGTGTTTTGGTTTTAATCCACATAATGTGGTTTGGACTGATTTGGTAAGATCATGACTAAAGTTTGGGGCTTGGATGTTGTTGAGACACAACTTGTGCTGGATTTCATGGATGTAATACTTCACAACAATGTTTTGACTTTCAGTGGAGAGTTTTTCAAGTAGTTATCTACCATTGCAATAGGGGAAGCCTGTGCCCATTTTTTGCAAATGCTGTGTTGCTATGGTGGGATTTGAAGTATGTATTCAAGTTTCCCTGTTACATGAACTGTAAGGGTTATTTTCTGTTACTTAGATGATTTGTTGATCATCTGGAGGGGTACTAAAGAGGAGTTTGAACAATTTTTTGACTCTTTGCAAAACAGTTCAATGCTTCTGAAATTTACATCTAAGATTGAGGAAGTTAAAATCAACTTCTTACTGTAAATATTGACATTATAAAATGACCCATTGTTGGCATCAAGACTCAGGTGTATCAGTAAACCCACCTATTGCAACGCTTTCCTTTCCTTTAATAGTAGCCACCCCTTTCACCAGAAGAGAGGGGTGGTAAAAAGTCAGCCAATTAGAGTTTTGAAGTTGACTACAGAGGATGAATCCTGTTTGGAACAATTTGAGATATTAAAATCTATGTTTCTCAATAGAGGTTACCCTCCAGGTTTATTGGAACAAATACAATGTGAAGTTTAGTCACATAGATGTGACCTTTGGTATGGGACTGATGACTGGGAAGAATCAGGCCAAAATGTATCAACATTTTCTGGTAAAGACAACATGAGTTTGCATTACATGTTGGATGCAAAGGATATTCAAAATATTTGTCGGAAATGGCACCCGTTGCTATGTGATGAAGTGACCAAGCATTTTTTTCTCCTCTCCCTAGATTTGCATTCAAAAATGGGAGAAATATTAAAGCAATTTTGGAGAAACTAATTGTTACCAGGGATGGTCCACCGGTTATTAGAAAATGTGTCCAATGTAAACAATTTCCATATATTTGTACTTATCCCAGTGATTTTTGGACAGCTAAATTGCAATACATAAAAAGGAGGGGTTTATAACTGTCGCTCTGAAAGAGTAGTTTGCCTTGCTCTTTGTGACTCCTGTGCAGCCTTTTATATAGGCAAAACTGTGATCTCTCTTAACAGAAGGATTTACCAGCATCTGTACAGTATACATCATGCAAACAATAAGAGTGCTTTGGCCAGACATTCTATTAACTGTCTGGGGTTCAGACACTTTAAGTTCTTGGTGTTAGAACAGGTTAAAGTGATTTATTTTCTGGGGATTGGATGCATTTTTTATTACAGCGGGAAATGTATTGGCAAATCCACTATGATGTAACAAATTTTCCTAGCTCGAATGAAAACATTTCCATCAGTCGTGAATTGAAAAGGAGGGCTAACAGCATTTAAAAGTTATTTTGAAGTTATAATTATCTTTATTCTTGGTGATGTTTAGCTTACTTTTATTGTCATATGGTCATTAAGATTTTTGAATGTGATGATTTGATTGGCTGATTTTTGGGGGGTGTGACTATCAGCTGATTTTAGAGTATGTGAGTGCTCTTACGATAACACTTGTGGTTCTGATGATGTCTTTAAGAGATTAAATGCTTAACCTAGTGTTTTGGTTTTTATTTTATTAAAGTTTTCCAGTTATAAGTTCAGCTTTGGGCATTTTGTGATTTTTTTATCAGTATATTAATATTATGCTACAATGGAAAATATATTTTAATACTGTCACTGCTTCCTCTTATCTGTACATTTATTAAGTATTTTTAAAATCTGCAAATCTTTTGCTCATCTTATTTGTACATTTTTTTCTGTCAGACTTGTTTTTCCAGTGGAGGTATATTTTATTGTACTTTTTTCTGTCAGCAATGTATTTCTCCACTGGAGGTATATTCATTGTATTTTGTTTATTATTCTTGGCTTTTCTACATTGCATGTCAACCTTTTTTCTCTTTGTTTATATATTGTCTAGTATGTCATTTTTATTTCTGTAAGTTGGAGCTTTTCTCCTCAGGTCTCTACTGAAAATGGACCATATGGCTAAGTTGGACTAAACCAGTTAACAAATGTCAAATAAATAAATGCATCTCCCTCCCCATCATCAAATGAAATTGATATTCAATGTAGTATGGAATTACATATTGTACAGTGCTGCTGTGATGACTACCATTCATCTCACACATGGATTCCCTGAGTCCAAGCTTACAGTCACATAAGTATATTTATGAATCGTGTGGCTGTCACCTCAGTGATTAAAGCCTCTATCTTCACTACAGCTGTTATGCAATGTAGAGGATGATGATAGGGCCATAGGATCATAGGATGTTGTTTCGCTAATGGCATTGCAACCTCTTTAAACCTAGCCACTCATATCCCAATTTTCCCAATTACCAAAGGTCATAATACCGTAGATTACAGATTTTTGTGGAATGGCCTCTTTTTTGCCCCATATTTTTGGGCTGTTTCTCATAAAATTGCAGTTTACTGGCAAATTATTGAGGAGTGAAGTTAGAAAATAATGACAGAAATTCAAGAATCAGACTTTATACTCTTCAGAAAGTTTATTCTGATACGAAACCTGTTATTCTATCAACTTTCCAAGTTTGAAAGAGCAATATTTAAAAATTGTCCCTGTTTTTGGGCATTTGCCTGCCAGTTGTTTATGGCTTTGTCAAGATTACTTGAAGAGGTTGAGAGGTATGATGCTCAGTGATTAGAATGGATTGGTATATTCTGTATCTCAGGGCATCTACAGGATGCCCCATCCATATAAAGAACATAGGAGACAAGCCAGGGTGAATTTGTGATTTCCCATTAAGTCATCCAACTTGTGTGGGCTTAGGGAAGAGCTCTGCTTCACATAAATGGGGAGTCTTTTCCAA
The DNA here is from genome assembly GCF_019279795.1 of Protopterus annectens. Lineage (NCBI taxonomy): Eukaryota > Metazoa > Chordata > Ceratodontiformes > Protopteridae > Protopterus > Protopterus annectens. The sequence continues at coordinate 1,105,136,094 of NC_056725.1, read as the reverse complement.
AGAAGGAGTAATCTGTAAAACATGTATATTTGTCCCTCCAACATGTTTTGTTTATGACACAGATGAGGTTTAGATCCTTACATCAGGTAATTCTAGTACTGTTTGCTTTATGAATTTGTAGAAGATCCATTAGGGCTGTAGGTTAGCCACACAGTGCTCCTCAGTAGTCCCTAGGAAACTGAGTACAGGGACTAGTTTTTCAGGCACTATTCATAGGACAGCTCATTTGTACCCTGCATTCTTTTCGTGAGCAACATCTGCGACTACTGCTGCAAATGTCTGGTCAGGGATATGCCTAAGGGTGCATTCTACTCAATTATTGCTTTATTAAAAGCTGAGTATAGTGGGACTATGATCTCCTTAGATCTGGATACCATGTTCTTTCTGATAAGTTGTACCACATAGAAGGATTTTTTCACCATCGTGGCCACATGGTGATCAAAGTTCAGGTTACTGTCAACCTGAGTTCTTAAGTCCCTTACCACTGGATCTGCTCTTAAGAGAGTGTTATTAATGTTGCAATTTTCAGGGGTGATTGTCTTTCCAAAGGGTATAATTATGCATTTGTTTGCATTGAGTTTTAGGATATGGCTCTAGATCAGTTATCTGTACAGACCCACCTAGAGGATCTCTACATCTTTATGGGATCCAATGATTGCACCAAGCCTGTGGTTATCAGCAAATTTAGTTAACCATAGACCCTCAATATTTGCCTTGACTTCAGAAAAATATATTCTGGACAGGAGGGTTCCCAGAACCAAACCTTGTGGGACACTACTAGTAACATACTTCTTGATGGAGATGAATTACTCCACCCTAACTTCATGTGTCCTATCTGACAACCATTTAGCTGTCCATTGGGAGACATAGAATTTAAGCTTAAAATATGAGGTATTATGTCAAAAGCCTTTGCCAGGTCAAGGTAGGCAGCATGCACCATTGTGCCCTCATCAATAGTTCTAGTGAACTTCTCAAAGAAGTCTTCCAGGTTTAGTTAGCATGACCTGCCTTTGACAAAACCAAACTGGGTTCAAAGATTTCCTCTGTCTCTGCTTATCAGGTCCATGATAATTCTTTCCATGCATTTACGTATAAAACTAGTCAAACATATGGGTCTGTAGTTCCCCCTGGGTCTGTTGATGGTCCCCAATTTGTGTAGTGGGATGACAGTTGCAGTCCTCCATTCCCTAAGGATGAAGCCAGTCTGGAGGCTGTGGTTAAATAGATTGTAGTGGGCCTATCAGGGCATGTTTCAAGCTATTTAGAAGGCATCCTGTGATATAATCAGGATCCACTGATGTTGTATTTTTAGCTTTGGAGAGTGCAGTGAGGATCTGTTCTTTAGTGATAGTTGGGGTAGAAATGGTAGGGGTTTTTCCTCCAGCTTACTGGGGGTGATGGTTGTGAAATTGGAACCAAACCTATCAGCCAAAAAATTTGCTATACCCTCTAGTTTGGTATAGGGAGTTCTATTTACTATTAGTTCAACACATTGTTGTGTGTTCCTCCTGAATTTGTGCATATAACTGAAAAATGCCTTTTGGTTATCCTTAGCCTAGAAGGCTGTTTTTGCCTTGATGTTGGGTCTGGTAGGCTTGATTAGTCCTCTGAGTTGTTTGCTGAGACTGACGTGGGGTTTTTTTTGTCTGTTGGGCATAACCCTTCCTATTTTTGGACAGGATTTTATTTCTTTTGTTGCACAACGTTTTTATATTGAGGGTCTACCAAGTGGGCTCATTTTTGGAGCCTGTTCTAAGCTTATTTCAGTTTGGTACTGCTATTTTTATGCAGTTATTGAAATGCTTGTACAGGATTTAGTTAAATACTTCTGCATAAGCCACGGTGTTGTCTAAGATGAGGTCTTGGACTTTAACTATGCCATCACTTAATATAAGGAAGTTAGCTTTGGAAAAGCTCTTAAAGGTTCTGGAATTTGCTGGGAGCTTGGGCTTTATATTTATTTCAAGGGTTTCTGCTTTGTGATCTGACCAACGAGGACATCACACTGGGGAGTGTTCAACATTCCTTTATATTTGTGAGCACCAGATCTTGGATATTTGCACCCCTGTGCAGACTACATGTTCCAGGGTGTTTGCATTGACAAAATCCAGGAATCTTTGAGTCTTGAAAACTTTGCATGTTAGTGGTTGTGTATGTAACTCAGTTTATGGTAGGATAATTGAAACTTTTCATATGTATCAGTAGTGGAGTAGGATGGAAGAGATTACATACACAGCCAATCCCCTGTATGTGCATGTACTGGCAGTTATACCAACTGGAGGAAAGGTTTGAGGCTAAGGTCAAGACGCCAAGAGTATATAGGGGTAGAGGATATGGGTATTCTGTAGAGAGTATGTGACATCTTTCAGTTTGCAGTTATCATCAGACTTGGTAATCTGGAACCCTTGATATCAGCCTTAATGTCAGTAAAGTAAAAGCTGAAGAGTAATTGTCCCAGAAGATATCCCTTAGATATGTCACTGATGATGAATGCATTTGAAGAATGTGTGCCACCTTGATATCCAACTAGTTAGACAGGAATTTGTGGGAACCATATCTACAGAGTTTAATTTATATAATGGGTAGGCTATTGTATTGTCTAGAAAGTAAGCACTGATGATTCAGAAATCATGGTCCACATTTATTTGCAGTGTTTGTTGGGCAGTTCATTGATGCATAGTTGAAGTTACCCAGAGTTATTGTGGTATTTTTGAAGGTTTAGGGTTCTAAGTTTTTAAGGTAGTACTCCTGAGCTTCAGATGTCATGTTAATGGTTCTGTAGCTGTCCATGACATGAAAGGTAGATGCAGCTCTAGTTACCAATAATTGTTTGAATTCTGTGTCAGTATCCTGCTAAATTAAATGCAAAACAATGGGATTAGTAATACTGACACATCCCTGTCAGGGACAGGGCCATCTTCAGTGAAGGGTCTGAAAAAGAAACAGGCCATAAATCAATGTGCAGAAAGAGTGTTATCACTAGCTACACTGGAACTATGTCTGTATGACAAAGCAAACATCTATGTTTTCAAAGGTTAGGAAGGCCTTGAGGGTGGGCATCTTTTTTCCCTTAGGATACTAGTATTCAGCACTGCCTCATTTATATAAGTCTACTTTGTATTTGCTAGGCTGGCAGATGTGTAAGACTGACTTTGCCTAAAGAAAGGTACTATGGATGCAGTACATGTCTTAGACAATATACCAAATTCCTGAGAAGAGAGATGCAGACCATCCCTAGTGAAGGAATTACAACTGTCAGCCATCTTCCTTCAAGCTGACAGAAATTGGATACCCCAGAAATGACACCAGTAACTAAGCCAGTTGTTGGCATTAATTATCTTCTGTTTGTATTGTAGCATCATTCATAATGGTTGTAATTTACCAATCAAGACTGGTTGCCTACCCCTCTTCATATGTTCTGTGGTGGATTAATGCAGGTTGTTCAACACCCACATAAGAAATGATTGTGTCACATGCATAATTGGGGTCTGGGACTTGACTGCATTAGTGATGTTGTGAGTTCTGGCACTAAAAAGGCAGAGCACTGTCACCCTTTCTTTGCTCATTCTGGTGAGTACTGCATCAGTACACCTCATTCTTTGGTGTCACTTATAACAAAGACAATTCCCCGGATTCATAATCTTCCGTGCAGGACTAAGCTAGTCCTGCATGGAAGCGCCCATTTAGGAGAAGGATGGCAGCACTCCATGCATATTAACAAGGTGTGTTGCCAGAGCTCCTAGGCTTACACAGAGCATGTATGAGTTCAAGGGGGCATGTCTGAGAGCAGAGCTCTCAGAATAAACACACCCCATGCAATGTAGAACATCAGAAAGTGTTAAGAAATGAGCAAAATCGCTCATAGGTGTCCTCATATCCCTACCAACAGTCCCCCATGTGTACAACAGCAACAGTACATAAAAATCAAATGAAGAAACCCCTTTATTTTTATTTTAAAAATCCGTGTACAGCTAACCGTAGGTGCGCGGGTGTGCCCATCGCTTAGCTACGGATAAAGCAGCTTAAAAAGCTGAAGAGCATAACAAGAAAGATGTATGCAAATGAAACAGCACAGCAATAGTGTAGTGGGCAGAGCCTTCGCCTAATGAACAGGTGATCCCAGTTCGAGTCCCACTGCAGTGCAGTCTATTTTACATGGCAAAGCAGATGTCCAAAGCCAGGAAACACACCATAAGTTCCACACAGCAGGAAAGTGCATATGTAGGATTTTGTATACTTTTGGACACTTAGGGGACATCCTCAGAACCAAATACACATTTCCATAGGATCAACCTATTTAAACCAAGACAATCAATTAATTAATTAATCAATTAAAGTAAAAAATATATATTTCAACTTAATGTATTCAAACATCTAATTGATTAATTGATTGATTGAGTGTCTTGGTTTAAATAGGATGATCCTATGGAAATGTGTATTTGGTTCTAAGGATGTCCCCTAAGTGTTGTACAGGGAAAGAAAGCGCTTAATCTGGTTCGTTTGATTTTAAATTAAGGTGTTTTATGAATAAAAGATTTTACAAAATCCTACAGGTGCACTTTCCTGCTGTGTGGAACTTATGGTGTGTTTCCTGGCTTAGGACATCTGTTTTTCATTTTCTTGGTCCCTGTTTGATGTCCTTCACCAACGGTCTTTTCGGATTACATGGCAAAGCACGTTAAAACCAATATTTATGTTGCGAAACCCACAAAAAAAATATATGTATGAACTGGAGTACTGCAGGAAATGCACATGTGAAGTGTCAATGTCATAATGAATAAAGCACTAGTAAGCAGGTTTAAGCACAAATAAGCAGTAGTATGCATATGTAAGCACTAGTAAGCATGTTTAAGTGCATTTGTGTGGGGGTAAGCATTGCCTACTCAGATTAAGCAAAGTAGAAGCTGACTGAGTGTAAGAGACTGTAACTGAATGTAAGTACTGCTTACAACTGCTTTAAAGTGCCTTAACCACTCTGTATCCAATGGCCCGTGTTCTGCCCAGTAACAAAATAAACAGTCTCTACAAGGATCGAACCTAGTACCCTGCATACCATAGATAAAGTGATTTACCACTAAGCCAAGGCAGCTACAAATTTGTCTGATGTTTTCAGAAGCATAACCTCTAGTCCAGGCATGCAACAGTACAGAGAATGTATACCAACATCTAGATGTATGTGTGTGTAAATATAATATATATATATATATATATATATATATATATATATATATATATATATATATATATATATTTTTTTTTTTTTGTAAATATATACATATATATTAATATATCTGAACATATATACATGCAAATGCCTACATCAACACATATATGTGTCTACAGCTATATGTCTACATATATACAGCAAGTTACATATGTGTACACAGATATATATCTATATAGGTATATAATGACATAGTTTTATATATATATATATATATATATATATATATATATATATATATATATATATATATATATATATATATATATATATATATATATATATATATATATATATATATATATATAGGTATATATAGGTATATATGGGCATATATCTGTAGATAGCAATGGCAGATTAACAAAAACACATATGTCCACATGCATCATTAATGGGGATGAGAGGCCCACACACTAAACGTCTTGTATGAATAGGCATCCCACCCCCACAGCCAAAGACGTCCACCCTGCAATACACTACCAGGTGTTGCAGATCCCATAACCAGGACCAGACACGACATGGGCACAAGATGTTAACAGTACTACATCCCACCTGTATGATGTCAGGCTGGTATTGGTAACATATTATGCAGTACAGTCTGCCTCCCATAGGAAACATAAAATGTGGAAGACATCAACATCCCCAGGATACAGATACACAGACACAGATATGCAGATACACACACACACACACACACACACACACACACACACATATATATATATATATATATGTGTGTGTGTGTGTGTGTGTGTGTGTGTGTGTGTGTGTGTGTATATATATATATATATATATATATATATATACACACACACACACACATATATATATAGATATACATGTGACTACACATACACATGCAGATATACATACAGTAAGATACATATGGAGAAAGTGCACACAATATGGAACAACCACTATGCCTACAGTTAGCACCTGAACAACTGGACACTGTATGGGCCACCCATACAAATGACATTCGCTGCCTGCAACATATACCCACAGAGAGATCATAGGAAAAAACACCACACACACAGGTTTACAGAAATGGAAAACCTTTAATTGTGTACTATTACAGTTCTATACACCATGTCATATAGCTGTTCAGACACTGACATCCACATAAACAGAGTAATGCAACTGTGAAACAGTTATACTAATACAGCAGTCTGGAAAGGTTCACAACTGTTGCTGTCCAGGCCAAACCCTTCAAACTGTACAATAATGAGGACAGACTGGGACACAGGATACCAAACAATCAACAGTATGTAATGCAGGTGTATAGTTCATCAGCCTCTATCTACACTCTGTACAAAATTACTAGGTGGTAAAAACGTCATGTGACCAAATGGGTTGTAACTGTTACATAACAAGGCATAACTGACACCATCACAAGCACAATGACAAACAGAACAGTCTGTAAGACAGGAGGCAGTAGGCTTGCATTAACCCAATTTATGTAAGTTGTTTGTCTTTTCAGCTTTTCCCAGTTAGGGGTCGCCACAGTGGAATTCCGGTCCACTAATGATTGGCAGTCGATTTTTTTTTTTATGGTGCCAAGTTACCAGCCCGACACCCAACCTTCCCTGAAGGCACACCCATTCACGCATGTCTTTCAGAGGCCACTCAACCACGGGAGGACATGCAGACTCCACACAGAAGGCACTCCAGCCGAGAATCGGACAGGAGAACCTCTTGCTGTGAGGCAACAATGCTAGGTGAAGTATATGGTACGGTACATCCAGATACCTTAAGGCAGCTCACCCCTGATACCCCCACATTTTTAACAGCCTAGGTCATTTATTGTGCCCCCCCAGACTCAATAATACAGGACCATACACCACTGTTACATACACTGGGCTCTGGAGTGCATAAGAGCACACATGTATTTTGTAATGCACACTCCACACATATATATGGCCTCAGCCCCACAGTAATTGTGGGGGAAACAACAGCAGTGGACTGATGGCATCATTGGCAGTGTGATATACTCACAGCCCACTACAGAACAACCCCTGACAGCATGTCATATGTGCAAAGCTTGGTATGTAGGTGGAAAATAGAGGCAGGAACACAGGCACAAATGTGGAAAACTGTTGCCATACACTAAGTAAGTTGCTGGTGTTACAGGATAGTCTGCAACATACCCTTAGTCTGGGAATTGAGGTTAGAAACAGAAATGGATGTAGCCATGTACTGACAGCACTCAACACCCACACTGCCAGTAAAATATCTGACAGAGGACCTGTGTCGTGGACAGACAACACATGATAGGGCCACTTTAGAGGTTAGGCCCACAGTTGAGAGTTATGCAGACAGACTGCATTCCAAAGTAAAGTAGTATGTACACGCACACCCTGTAACACCAGTACTTTACAAAGCATAACACAACTGTACTCACACTCTGTCTTTAGTTCCTGAACCTCCTACAAATATGCAGCTGGTCTGAGTTTGCCAGTTCTCCTGTAAGAGGTATTGCTGCCTGCTGTCTGTAACACTGATACCCACAGACAAGAAGGATGTCCATCACACAGGAAATGTAAAGGGATCATGCCCACATGATGTAGGGGTTTAGAGTAGGTGGTCGCCATGACAGTGGTGATTGGAAGTACTACACATGTGTAATAATATATATATATGGCTGTCTGGATAATAATAATATGTACATATATTTTCACCATATGTCCTGGACATGGAGTGGAGCCCTACCCCAGCCTCCATAGTCCCAATGTCAGGTATGTATAGCAAGTATATTAGTAGACTATTGCTACTGTCATTGGGATTGTATTCACAGACATGGTGTGTGTTGGAGGTCACATCTGCTTATAACATGTGTGCCATTGGCTACTGACAGACATCCTAAGGACATCATAGTAGCCCCTGTGGACTACAGCAGAGATATTGGCCAATAAATGTGAAAATTCTGACACACTCTGTACAGTCCAGAGGTATACACATAACCCCTCAGTGCTAAACATGTGTACCATGCTTGACAATATGGATGTGGACAGCCATGTAGATGGGTATAACACATAACAACTGGAATACATTTGCCACCATAGGTTATGCATTCACACACCCCTGTCTGACCTGACACATAATAATTGCTAGATATTAACATACATCTGTACAGCATACCACTGCTCTGTCTGACATACATGACCAGGCCCGCAGCAGTACATCTGGCAAGGTGCTAGGCATGTAACAATTCACTGTGCAGGCTACAGGCAGGCTGGCTCAACACTGGCCTACATCTCCTATGGGGAATGCACATATACCTGCATATATAGCAGGCTGTACAGGCATGTCACGCTAGCATAATATTACAGTATATGGACTATCTGTTCCATACTTTGGAGCAGCATGTAACATCAGATAGCACTAGACCTAGACAAATGACATCTATCTGTACACAGGTTAAAGTACATATTAACAATACACACACTGTCAACATTCACCATAAATGGGGATGAGAGGCCCACACACTAAGCGTCTTGTATGAATAGGCATCCCCCCATAGCCAAAGACGTCCACCCTGCAATACACTACCAGGTGTTGCAGATCCCATAACCAGGACCAGACACGACATGGGCACAAGATGTTAACAGTACTACATCCCACCTGTATGATGTCAGTCTGGCATTGGTAACATATTATGCAGTACAGTCTGCCTCCCATAGGAAACATAACATGTGGAATCCATCAACATCCCCAGGATACAGATACACAGACACAGATATGCAGATACAGACACACACACACACACACACACACACATATATATATATATATATATGTGTCTGTGTGTGTGTGTGTGTGTGTGTGTGTGTGTGTGTGTGTGTGTATATATATATATATATATATATATATATATATACACACACACACACATATATATATAGATATACATGTGACTACACATACACATGCAGATATACATACAGTAAGATACATATGGAGAAAGTACACACAATATGGAACAACCACTATGCCTACAGTTAGCACCTGAACAACTGGACATTGTATGGGCCACCCATACAAATGACATTCGCTGCCTGCAACATATACCCACAGAGAGATCATAGGAAAAAACACCACACACACAGGTTTACAGAAATGGAAAACCTTTAATTGTGTACTATTACAGTTCTATACACCATGTCATATAGCTGTTCAGACACTGACATCCACATAAACAGAGTAATGCAACTGTGAAACAGTTATACTAATACAGCAGTCTGGAAAGGTTCACAACTGTTGCTGTCCAGGCCAAACCCTTCAAACTGTACAATAATGAGGACAGACTGGGACACAGGATACCAAACAATCAACAGTATGTAATGCAGGTGTATAGTTCATCAGCCTCTATCTACACTCTGTACAAAATTACTAGGTGGTAAAAACGTCATGTGACCAAATGGGTTGTAACTGTTACATAACAAGGCATAACTGACACCATCACAAGCACAATGACAAACAGAACAGTCTGTAAGACAGGAGGCAGTAGGCTTGCATTAACCCAATTTATGTAAGTTGTTTGTCTTTTCAGCTTTTCCCAGTTAGGGGTCGCCACAGCGGGTCGCCACAGTGGAACTCCGGTCAACTAATGATTGGCAGTAGATTTTTTTTTTATGGTGCCAAGTTACCAGCCCGACACCCAACCTTCCCTGAAGGCACACCCATTCACGCATGTCTTTCAGAGGCCACTCAACCACGGGAGGACATGCAGACTCCACACAGAAGGCACTCCAGCCGAGAATCGGACAGGAGAACCTCTTGCTGTGAGGCAACAATGCTAGGTGAAGTATATGGTACGGTACATCCAGATACCTTAAGGCAGCTCACCCCTGATACCCCCACATTTTTAACAGCCTAGGTCATTTATTGTGCCCCCCCAGACTCAATAATACAGGACCATACACCACTGTTACATACACTGGGCTCTGGAGTGCATAAGAGCACACATGTATTTTGTACGTGACGCCCACACATATATGGCCTCAGCCCCACAGTAATTGTGGGGGAAACAACAGCAGTGGACTGATGGCATCATTGGCAGTGTGATATACTCACAGCCCACTACAGAACAACCCCTGACAGCATGTCATATGTGCAAAGCTTGGTATGTAGGTGGAAAATAGAGGCAGGAACACAGGCACAAATGTGGAAAACTGTTGCCATACACTAAGTAAGTTGCTGGTGTTACAGGATAGTCTGCAACATACCCTTAGTCTGGGAATTGAGGTTAGAAACAGAAATGGATGTAGCCATGTACTGACAGCACTCAACACCCACACTGCCAGTAAAATATCTGACAGAGGACCTGTGTCGTGGACAGACAACACATGATAGGCGCACCTCTGGCCACTTTAGAGGTTAGGCCCACAGTTGAGAGTTATGCAGACAGACTGCATTCCAAAGTAAAGTAGTATGTACACGCACACCCTGTAACACCAGTACTTTACAAAGCATAACACAACTGTACTCACACTCTGTCTTTAGTTCCTGAACCTCCTACAAATATGCAGCTGGTCTGAGTGTGCCAGTTCTCCTGTAAGAGGTATTGCTGCCTGCTGTCTGTAACACTGATACCCACAGACAAGAAGGATGTCCATCACACAGGAAATGTAAAGGGATCATGCCCACATGATGTAGGGGTTTAGAGTAGGTGGTCGCCATGACAGTGGTGATTGGAAGTACTACACATGTGTAATAATATATATATATGGCTGTCTGGATAATAATAATATGTACATATATTTTCACCATATGTCCTGGACATGGAGTGGAGCCCTACCCCAGCCTCCATAGTCCCACATTCGTAGTGCAAGGGGATGTCAGGTATGTATAGCAAGTATATTAGTAGACTATTGCTACTGTCATTGGGATTGTATTCACAGACATGGTGTGTGTTGGAGGTCACATCTGCTTATAACATGTGTGCCATTGGCTACTGACAGACATCCTAAGGACATCATAGTAAAGTACCGCTGCTAGCACTTAAGCCCCTGTGGACTACAGCAGAGATATTGGCCAATATATGTGAACATTCTGACACACTCTGTACAGTCCAGAGGTATACACATAACCCCTAAGTGCTAAACATGTGTACCATGCTTGACAATATGGATGTGGACAGCCATGTAGATGGGTATAACACATAACAACTGGAATACATTTGCCACCATAGGTTATGCATTCACACACCCCTGTCTGACCTGACACATAATAATTGCTGGTACAGGGGTGCCATGGCCACATGCTACCCACTAGATATTAACATACATCTGTACAGCATACCACTGCTCTGTCTGACATACATGACCGTTAAGGGAGGCCCAGCAGCAGTACATCTGGCAAGTATCTGCACATGACATCTCACTGGGTAAGTACACTAAGGTGCTAGGCATGTAACAATTCACTGTGCAGGCTACAGGCAGGCTGGCTCAACACTGGCCTACATCTCCTATGGGGGAATGCACATATACCTGCATATATAGCAGGCTGTACAGGCATGTCACAGCACAGGGTAAGATACACCTGTGTGAAAGTGCATAACTACAACCAATGTGAACACAGCCACAGTCACATATGTTAAGCTAGCATAATATTACAGTATATGGACTATCTGTTCGACACCATCCTCATATGTGCCACTCACAGACTGACCCTACATATACTGGGCTGCTACACAGTTTGGTCTGATGGCTGTCTGTGGTATGGGACATGTGTGTATGGCCCTACAAACATGTACGCCAATACGGGTACCATACTTTGGAGCAGCATGTAACATCAGATAGCACTAGACCTAGACAAATGACATCTACCACGGTCTGTACACAGGTTAAAGTACATATTAACAATACACACACTGTCAACATTCACCATAAGTACACAGACTTCAGTATTGTACAAACATCCACAGAATGTCCAGGTTATGTCATCAAATATAACCCCTACTGTACATAACATGTGTAGCAGTCTATCTCACTGGCTTGTTATCAGATATGATGACACTAATTATGGTGTACAGCACATATGCACCACTTCATGCATGACATATGTACACAGGTTGACGGAGTTGTGGCTGGAAGTGCATACACAGGGCCAATAATGACATGATGCTGTGATAACCTCATACATTTACTGTTGTGACAGGGTTTGTCTCAACATATGTCCTCTGAGGGATATGAAGCCAGTAACTGTCACGGCTTTCATCATCTACAAACTGCAATCCTCACAATACCTTCTGCAGTGCACAGATAGATGATCTGATGGTAACACATAGAACCAAAGGCACAACACACTGCCCTGTCTACAGATGACCCTGCAGATGGGAATTCCTCATAAACATGGAACTGACATTGCAGGTATTGAGACATGTAGGACAGTCATATCCACACACACACATTGTTAAACCAACAGTACTCCAAATGCAGTATAGCAGCACTTACACTCTGTAGTCAGGTCAGGCACATCCCCCTCCTGTGTGCTGCCCTGCTTCCACAGTGTATGTTGTTAGAGGTAACTCCCCAATCCATCTGAGATGCTGTTTGCCAAACAGCAGGTCTAGTTCCCTCTCACAGTGAATGAAAAGGGCCATCACCAACAGGATGTTATTAGATATTGGAGTGTGTTTCCATGCAATTGGCTATGGGAATGTTACCACAGCTGTTCCACATGCAATCAGCTAGGGGAGGGCTGCAATTCATGCAGAGGCCATCAGCTGATCATGCGCATCACTTAAAATACACATGCTGCTGCCAATCAAAGCAGGTGTAGGTCTCCTCATCCACCAGAGAGGGAGTGGGAGAGGCAGACAGAGGCAAAGACAACTCAGGGAGTGGTGGGATAGTAAAACCTAAGCATGTTTCTGTCACACACCTACCAGCACAGGGTATCAAACTCTTGACGACTATGTAGTGCTATCACAGTTCTATGCAGTTATTGGATGCACCACATGGGTTACCTGTTGTGGAGCCCTCAGAACATATATGTGATGGTGGCTGCCATCTGCAACAGGGATACAGTAGCTATACGGTAAGTGATGTACACATGCCTGTCCACATGAACAGGTGCCAGCATCAACACATCCCCACTCTCACAGGGATGCACACACATTTACACACTTGTCAGGGCCAGGATTACAACTCATCAGTAGTGGGATTGCCACAACACATCACTGTGCAGGTATCACATGCACCACACGGGTCATACCAGGGTTGTATGGGCAAAGGGTATGGGGAGGTGTCTGACATCAGACAGCATGCTTCAGTATGCCCATGGGGGTTGTAGGGAGTGTGGATGTAAACATATGCACCATACAACACACACACACACAAACACACAGAGTGTCAGTACTGACATGAATGGGTGCAGGTCTGCATGGGTGTGTGGTGGTTGACTGTGCCAGATGGCTGTACAAGTCTAGGTGATGGGTATACCTTGGCATCAGGCCACATAATGATGGTCTGCATTGTGGCTCAGGGCTGTAGTGTCTGCATTTGCCCTCACAGGTAGGTATTTTATCCCCATCTAGTCACCCGGGTAACTGTTGTGTGTGGCCAATGCTGTGAATTGCTTGCCATGTATGTGTTCCTTAGTCCATGACATGGATGGTATCTGGGATGTGCATACCTCCCACATGCATGTACAGTGACATGTAGAACTGCACCTAGGATGTCTGTCCCATGTTGTGAACACAGATTATCATCAGATGTGCCAGTCTTGCCCACCTGTGGCGGGAACTGGTAATAGGCAGCAGGTTTACCCTGCACCTATATTGATAGCATGCTAACGGCATTCCTTGGTGTCAGTGGCATCTGTCAATACAGGGCATGTTGTCAGGCATGGTATGTCCTTTGTGGGTCACATGTGATGGCACCGCAGGTGTTTTAGGTGTCCATTGGGGAACAAGGGGAAGGTGCACTGTCTGCATTTACGTGCATATTGGACAGATGGACAGGGTGCCATGCCCTCTGTAGCCCAGAGTTATCACCCCATAGTTACTATCAGTGGCCAATATGCTGTGTACTACCCACATATTGGCTGTTGCCTAGGCATGTGTGAGTGTGTATGAAACATGGGTTGAGAGTGTGCTCTGGATATTACTGGGGTTGCTAACTGTGATTGCCTGGCCTTAATGTCACATGTATGGGAATGGCTTTGCACCCCAGACTCTCAGCTATTTCACATCTGTTATCCCTGTACAGTGGACATTGTGATATATAGTAGGGTCACCATATAATAAATATGCAAAACTCACTCCACATTGGCCAAACACTCATAACCACCTCCACAAAGGATACGTGTTACAAACACACAAACACACACACACACGTCATGTCCAGGAGTAGAACCCCCACCTAACTTGTTTATTACACTACAGCACTGCACAGACATAGTATGCACCACGGAGATTACTGGAGTGAGAATTCCCCAAAGGTGTATATCACAGTGGATGACATCAGCAGGATTGCCAAAGTAGGACATTCGAATTGTATTGAGTGTGACTAGCCAAAAATGCATTGTTCCCTACAAAGACAGTGACACACACACAAAACATCCACAACCAACATGTGTGGGTATAGAACCCCTAACAGAAGTCTATATTACACTACAGCATGGAGCTGTTATAGGACACAACACAGGGATTACTAGAGAACTCCTTCCCCAAAGGTGTATTTCAAAATGAATGACATCAGCAGGATTGCCAAAGTAAGCCATTTGAAATGTACTGTGTGTGGCTAGCCTAAAATGCATTGCTCCCTACACAGTGACACACACAAAACATCCACAGCTGATATGTGTGGGTATAAAACCCCTAACAGAGGTCTATATCACACTACAACATGGAGCTGTTATAGGATGCACCATGGCGATTACAAGAGAACTCTTTTCCCAAAGGTGCATTTCACAATGAATGACATCAGCAGGTTGGCCAAAGCAGGCCATTTGAAATGTACTGTGTGTGACTAGGCTAAAATGCATTGCTCCCTACACAGACAGTGGCGCACACACAAAACATCCACAGCTGACATGTGTGGGTATAAAACCACTAACAGAGGTCTATATCATAATACAGCATGGAGCCGTTATAGGATGCACCACAGGGATTATTAGAGAGCGCCTTCCCCAAAGGTGTATTTCACAAAGAATGACATCAGCAGGATTGCCAAAGTAGGCCATTTGAAATGTACTGAGTGTGACTAGGCTATAATGCATTGCTCCACACACAGACATTGAAACACACACAAAACATCCAGATCTGCCATGGGTGGGGATGGAACTCTACCACAGTTCTAAATCACACTACAACAGTACACAGTTATGGCATGTGCTACAGAGATTACTAGGCTGCAACCTTCCCAGAGGTGTATTTCTAGGTGGGTGACATCAGCAGCCTTGCCAGAGTTGACTATATGAATTGTAAGTACCCTAAAAATCATTGCTATCTACACAGACAGGGTCAGACAGACACACACACACACACAAAAACACACACACACACACACACACGCACACACGCACACACACACACACACACACACACACACACACACACACACACACACACACACACACTTGCCATGTCTGGGATTAGAACACCTACCTATCTACTTTATCACACTACAGCAGTAAAAAGTTACAGGACAGGCTACAAAGATTACTCGGCTACTTGCCAAAGTTGAGTATATGAATTGTAAGGAGTGTGAGTACCCTAAAACACATTGCTCTCTACACAGACAGGGTCAGACAGACACACACACTTGCCATGTCTGGGATTAGAACACCTACTTAATTGATTTATCACACGACAGCAGTACGCAGTTACAGGACATGCTACAGAGATTACTGGGCTACAACTTTGCCAGAGGTGTATTTCTAGGTGGGTGACATCAGCCGCCTTGCCAACGTTGAGTATATGAATTGTAAGGAATGTGAATACCCTAAAAATCATTTCTCTCTACTCAGACAGGGTCAGACAGACAGACACACACACACACACACACACACACCATTTCTGAGATTAGAATACCTAATTAACTACTTTATCACACTACAGCAGTATGCAGTTACAGGACACGCTATGGAGATCACTAGGCTACAACCTTCCCAGAAGTGTATTTCTAGGTGGGTGACATCAGCAGCCTTGCCAAAGTTGAGTATATGAATTGTAAGGAGTGTGAGTATCCTAAAAAGCATTGCTCTCTACACAGACTAGGTAAGACAGAAAGACAGACACACACACACACCCACACACACACTTGTCATGTCTGGAATTAGAACACCTACCTAACTACTTCATCACACTACAGTAGTAGTACACAGTTACAGGACACGCTACGGCGACCACTGGGCTGCAGCCTTCCCAGAGGTGTATTTCTAGGTGGGTGACATCAGCAGCCTTGCCAAAGTTGAGGATATGAATTGTAAGGAGTGTGAGTACCCTAAAAAGCATTGTTCTCAACACAGACAGACACATGCAAACACACACACAGACACACATTCACCAAGTCTAGGGTTAGAACTCCTATCTAACTAGTTTATCACACTACAGCAGTACGCATTGATGGGACGTGCCATGGAGATTACTGGGCTAAAACTTTCCCAAAGGTGTATTTCATATTGGATGATGTCACCAGGCTTGTCATAGTAGGGCTATGGGGAGGGCAGTGTGTGCATGGGCCATAACCCATTCATCTAGGGGTTGTCACACCACATGCGGGCACACACACAGGGTCATATGTCACAGGTACATGTATACAGCTGTTAGATGACTACTTCCTTGTTCAGTCATGTTGCACAGCTGGCACATGCACCACATAGTCTGTAATGCTGACAGATACTGGTGGTTAGTATCTGCAGTGACTGACATCTGCACCTCATGTGTTTGGGGCCCTTTGGCTGTGTGCTGTGTGGGACAGGCATGGATGGCTCCTTGTCACAGTCACCCTCTTCCACACATCTATGTACATCTACCTTTGACTTATTATAGTGTGTTGTCCTGACATATATGTCTGTATTCCTATCCACTGTGTGTGCAAGGCATGAGTGGGGCATACTGACCAGTGTCTGCACTAACAACTGCAACTGCCAGATATGTCTGGTCCACTGGTGTTAGCAGACATGGCCTTCATGTGTTTAAGTGTGTGCCCATGCCCAGTATGACCTTTCAGTATGTTGTTGACAGACATTGCCTTCATTTCTCTAAGTGTCTGAGCATGCCCAGTATTGCCATCTGTATTGAATGTGTGGATAGTGTTCAGGTAGTTTGTGCTGCAGTGCTGACCTTTGTGTTGTACACTGACAGGTAGTATGCTATCTCTGCAGGGTATCCATTGATCATTTGGCTTTGACTGTTACTACATTTCTGCATGGCAGGGGGGGCACACATGACTGTTTCTACATTTCTACACAGGAGTGTGGGAGGGGGCACACCTGACTGTTATTGCATTACTATGTAGGATGGGGGGCACACCTGACTATTTCTACATTTCTATGCAGGGTTGGTGGGCACACCTGACTGTTATTGCATTACTATGTAGGATGTGGGGGGCACACTTGACACTTGTACAAATTTGCTATGACTGTACTGGTATGTCAGGTACTCCATTTCATTCTGTATTGCTAACTATCATGCTGACTAGAGGCATACCAGTGTACTACAGATTGTGGCTTTAGTTGCCCTACATATTATTGTCTGACTTCCTACCCTTCAGAACTAACATCCCACTGCCTACCCTGCTGTGGTCTGTCTGTGTAGGCCTGTGGGGGGAGGTTAACCGTAGCCATCATTCTGGGGCCATGGCACAGGCTCTGTTTGGGTTTGTCTACATCTGTCCTGCTGGCTGAGACTGTTGGGTATGTGAACCATCCTGACTGGCATGTGTGGGTCATATGGACAGACATGTCACTCAGCACATTTCCTGCAGTGGGTTTTCTCACCCTGTGTAGTACTGGCTACTATGGTGACTTCAGTATGTGTTACAGATGTCATGGTGCCACTACGGGTGTCTATTGTCAGCTGCCATAACATTCAGCCACCCAATTCCCTTGCATGCTCACATCCATACCATAGCTACAGGTAATGACACATTCTACTCCATTTGGCAATTGGTAGGTTGATTGACTTACCTTGAGGGTGTGCCAGACTTGTGGATGGTGCTGGAGGGCTGCCTATGTCAGATGCACATAATACACTCCCTATACATTGTCGAGCACAGATAGTGTCATATTTGGCATCCCTTTTGCTGTACATGTGAATCAGAGAGAGGTGTCATTCCCTGGGTCCCTACTGTGTCAGTGCATGTGCTATGCATTGCCTCTTTGCCAAGGCCAGGACATACTGGGAATGCCTCCTTCTGCCTACTGGGACAGGCTCAAGTTGTTCCTCCTCCGGGGTCACTCTGTGCCTGTGCAGACCTTGTCGTTGGTGGAGGACTGTGTGGCCCTGCCACATGCTGTTCCTGCTGCAGTTGTTTCCGCAGGATCATATTGTGTAGCATAGTACATACCATAACAATTTGGGTACATGTAACTGGTGAATACTGCAAGGCTCTACCGGATGTGTCCAGACACTGGAACCATGACCTGAGCATCCCAAACACATGCTCTATTATTTGTCTGGCCTGTGCATGTGCCTCATTATGGCGTTGCTGTTCAGGTGTGTGTGCATTTCTGATGGGTGTCATCAGCCATGGCTCCAGTGTGTACCCAGCATCCCCCACTAGGTGATCGTAGGGGATGTCCCCAATAGCAAATCTCTGGTACAGCTGCATCAGATGCCATATGTGGGAATCATCATAGCTTCCAGGGCAGCCAGCACACACATTCATTATAATGCCAATGGCCTTATACTTTGCCATTTGTATGCCTACTACTTGATATGCAGCCTTTATTCGGAGCTGTCATAGCTCTGTTTTGGATTTTGCTGAAATGTACTCCGTTACTAACTGAGTACATTTCTGTAGATAGCACTAGTCTTGCACGGACTGTTGTGAGCTTCATGGATTGCAAAATCACCTCATTTGCATGGATTTCACATGCACATGGGGTGATTTGCATACCAGGGCTTAGTCTGTGCAAGATTAGTGCAGGAGAGCTCATGCACGCCCCTGCCAACTGTTCCTGGATTGCACAGCAGACATATTGCCTGCTTGAGCTCCTGCACCAATCTTGCACTCCGTGCAAGCTTTTGAGAATCCGGGGGAATGTTATATGGAGTAGCAGTGCCTGGTAGGCTTAAGGGTTTGGTCATGTCCCTTGGAGCTCTCATGTTTGTTATGATAATAGGTAGTACATTTGTAGGAGTGGCAGTAAAGGTATTTGTGTTGTTCTTAGATTTTAGAGTATACAGTACCTAAAAGGCCTTTGAGGTATTGATAGTGATTCTTTTAGCATTTTAGTATAAGGGGGTTTATTGATGGTGCTGTTTTGCTATGGTACTGGGAAGTGTGTATGCTCTGACAGCCATGAGGTATGAGAGGTTTCTCCTCCAATTTAAGTATTAACACCTCTCATATTATATATTTTATATTATGTAGCAAAAGGTAATGCATTTGTTCATGTGATGCAGTAAAATACCCATTAAGGTATGGTGTTTGCTTATTCTGATGCCAGAACATGCCATATCTGTCTTTCATTATCACTGGAACATCCCTATGGCTAATAATCAGATGGTTATGTTAAGCTTGGTCTGCAGAGATCTATGGCATGTGAAACAACAATGTGTGTTCATTTTCTCCCTGTTCATAATCTTAATGAAAGTCATGATGTCACAAGTAGCCCTAAACTAACCCTGCGTCTCCTTGAAACACTGTCATTGTCATGAGCTTTGGCTGATCAGCTCCTGGCAGAATGGGAATCACAGTCAAAGGTGTCTACCATGTTGCTAATACATGACAATGAAAATGTTTCAACTACTTCTGACTTTTTTGTTGTCGTTTGTACACAGAAAATTGTCAGAATACACTGCTTACTTAGTGCTCTGTTGCAATAGAAATGCTGGTGTCACCTAGGTCACTTTTGGCCTGTGTGCTTTATGCTAATATGTTTATTTCTAATATGTCTAGAATTTTTAATATAATGCTGCACTCTCTGTCAGACTTTTATCATTATTTTTTTGTTTGTTTGTTGTTTGTTTGCTGCAATTATGCAACCCTAGTATAATGCAATGAGGTTATTTTGATTCTTCTGCAGGAGTGTGGCTTCCTCCCTTAAGTCCCTTTTACATTCAAACCATGCCATACAGCTAGACAGTGTCTATTGGAATGGAGCACTAATCCTGCACCCCCCCCCACATAGTGGTTTCAGTATTAAAATTACCAGGCATGAAACATGGCTAAAGAAGCACAGTCATCCCAAGCCCTGAATGGACACCCACAGTGGGTCAGCCTACCAACCATCTGAGCTTTCCCATCATGTCCCAAATTTTTCAGAGAACCTGAGAGACCACCTACAGCCAAGCACTCTAGATTGTGCTGAATGGTCCATACTTACCATTAAATTATCCCACTGTTTCAATGTTCCACATTCAAAAGTGATGCTCTGCTTCACAATTTTTGATTGATTCATATACAGCATTTACAGCCAATCAGCATCACTATATATGAACCAATCAAGTCTGCTCCTAAGGCAAAGGGAGCCATTGAGCAGTTTAAACTGTGAGCTTTGGCCAGCTAAGACCTGCATACAATCAACTGAACGCATAAGTGAAGTTAATTTTTATCTGCACTTTTATCAAATAATACACGATTTAAAGTAATTTGTTTGTGTTGCATTTAGCAATATCTAGCTGGAAGTTTTGACTCTGTTTTTTCAGTAGGTCTTATACAAGTGGTATTTTCAGTTAAGGCTTGTTAAAAAACCTGCATAGCCAGTGATAAGCGGGGGTAGTTTACTTCATTGTTATTCAATTTCTGTCTTATACAAGTGGTACAGTTAATTATTTTCTGTTTAAACTGTGAGCTTTGGCCAGCTAAGACCTGCCAGCTAAGACCTGCATACAATCAACTGAACACATAAGTGAAGTTAAGTAAATTTTTATCTGCACTTTTATCAAATAATACACGATTTAAAGTAATTTGTTTGTGTTGCATTGAGCAATATCTAGCTGGAAGTTGTGACTGGATTCCCACCCACTCTCCCTGTTTTTGTCTTGGTGTTAATCTTGGTGGCTTTGAAACTGCCCGTCCCTCTTGTAAATTTGCACTTGGATAATCCTCCTGGGCCCATCTCATTTGCTCACTCAAAAAAAAATGTATCTGCTTTTACTTTATTTGTGTTTCTTCCTACTTTATTTTGCTTTTGCATCAACTTAAAAGTACTCAATTGTATTTATTACTGCTTGGTGTAACTCATTCTAAGCCTTTTAGTTTAAGCACTTGGGCTTCAGACCAATTGTTTTACATTAAGAAGGTTTGTGGTCTGCACTGTAGTGGCAGAACAGGTAGCTTACATCCTTCTAAGTTGGGAACTGCTGATTGAGGGCTCAGTGTCTGTTATTCCAAAAGTGTATTAATTCTGGTTTAAGCACTTGGGCTTCAGGCCAGTTATTTTACATTAAGAGGGTTCGTGGTCTGCACTCTTGTGGGAGGGGAGGCTGGACTCTACCCTTCTGAGCTAGAAATTTCTGGTTAAAGGCTTATAGTGCCTGCATATTTGAACTGCTTCTTACGGAAATTGGTACACCTTGTTTGCTGCAGCATAGACTAGATCCAGGCCTGCTGAATCTAGCTTTGTTTGTATAACTTGAGCACTAATCCAGGCATTCTTTAAAGTATTCAATTGTATTTATTACTGCTGGTTAGTAACTTGATTAAAGTGTAGCTACCATTCTAAGTCTTTTGGATTAAGCACTTGGGCTTCAGACCAGTTGTTTTACATTAGGAAGGTTTGTGGCCTGCACTGTGGTGGCAGGACAGGTAGCTTACATCCTTCTAAGTTGGGAACTGCTGATTGAGGGCTCAGTGTCTGTTATTCTAAAAGTGTATTAGTTCTGGTTTAAGCACTTGGGCTTCAGGCCAGTTGTTTTACATTAAGAAGGTTCGTGGTCTGCACTCTTGTGGGAGGAGATGCTGGACTCTGCCCTTCTGAGCTGGGAATTTCTGGTTAAAGGCTTATAGTGCCTGCATATTTGAACTGTTTCTTACTGAAATTGGTACACCTTGTTTGCTGTAGCATAGACTAGATCCAGGCCTGCTGAATCTAGCTTTGTTTGTATGCTTGTTGTTTGTTTGCTTGTTATTTCCCATAAACGCTAATTCCACCTAAAAAGCGGCTTTTCAGCACTTCTGTGGATCCCTAGTGATATATGCATTGCTTACTGTACTTATTTCCTTGTTTCACTTGAAAGAAAGTTACTGTTTGTCGTTTTTGCATTTAAGTTACCTGTAACACATTGCATTTAAGTTACCTGGCACTTGCTCACTAAAGCAATTATATAAGTCAGCACTAAAAAATTAAAAGCACTACACCCTCACAAACTCCCCTTGAGTAGCTTGTTCCCCATTGGCCCTTTTTTTCAATTACAAAGGAATTCCCAATACTATTCTAGCATGTCCAAAGGTCAGTTGTCAATCTCCTCTCCGGTCCAGCTGGTGAATCTGGGAATCTTGAGGCAATGTTACAACTGCCTCATGTACACAGACAACCCTCTCCTCCTCCCAACACATTCCAACACATGTGAGAGATGCAACCATATAGCCAAACTGGAGGCTAAGCTCTCTCAACTCAGTACTGGCATAACCAGTCAGGAGGAGAAGAAAACCACACTCACTACAATTCCAGTCTCACATAGACCTACCACGACAGCAAACCAACCACATAAACACACAAAAACATACTCGGAGGCTCTAAATAAAAATCTGCCTAAGCAGCAGAGACCTCCAAAGCAGACTCCCAAGCAACCGCTACCACAAAACAAAACACGTGCAACCCATAGCTCACAAAGCCAGTGTGCCGAACAGTCACAGCCCTTAAGGCTAAACAACACACCTGATACACTTGTAATAGGTGACTATCGTCAGGCACACTGACGTCCCGCTCACCAGGCTGAACAAGGAGAAGGTCACGGTGAGCTGCCTGTCGGGCGCTAGGATCCGCCACATAACACAAGCACTCAGGTCACTCCAAGGCAAGTACAAATATGACTCAGTCATTGTCCATGCTGGTGTGAATGACCTGAGATGTACCTCCCTGGACTACATGAAAAGAGACATAGAGGAGCTCTCTGAGCATGTAGCCCAGGCCAGTATGACCCTGACCTTGAGTAGCATCTTACCCTCACCAAGAATGATGCCACAATATGAAGACAAGATGATCAATTTCAACAATTGGCTTACGTATTGGTGTCATTCAAAGGGGATCCAATGCCTGTCAGCCTGGGATGACATGCTCAACAAGCCGCGATGCTTCGCTAGGGACGGCTTGCACCTATCACCCCTGGGCTTTTGGATATTGGCAAAGGCTCTTGCTACCCCTATAGTGCCTTTTTTAGGCAAGGCTCAAAAGACAATCCCACCTCCATAGGTATCACAAGTGATAAGAAACTAAGAGTAATGCTACTCAACGCCAGGAGTCTAAACCTCAAGATGCATGCACTCGAAACTCTCCTTAGCATGGAGAACATCGATATCTGTGCAGTAACAGAAAATGGTTCAAGGCTCCGGAGAGCACCCCAGCACTACCAGGTTATACCTCATACCATGCTTTTTAGCCCCAAAACTTGGACCGAACCACAAAAGGAGGGGGAGTATCAATATACGTCAAAGATACCCACACCTCCAGGTTGGTGGCACAGTACGAAGCATCAGAGACTATCCATGTGCAACTAACAGTGGGTAAAACTGCCTTCCAGTTTATAGCCTGCTACAGACCACCATCCCAAACCCAGAAACCCCACTCGGCCTTCCTAAGAACACTGGAAAATATGAAGGTCTCTCCAAACACCATTATATTGGGCGACTTCAACTACCCAAACATAGATTGGGAGCATTACTCGAGCTCCAACACCCTAGCCCAAAAGTTCCTAGAATTTATAAACTCAAATGCTATGGAACAACTTGTTACCACTCCCACAAGAGGGGAAAACATACTGGACCTGATCATCACCATCATGGGGACTCTATGCTCCAGACCAGAAGTGTATCCCTCACTGGTAAGATCAGACCATAAACTAATCTCACTGGATATTCACATCCCGACCCCATCCCCTGCCCAGAAAACTACAGTGAAAAACTTCTCTAAAGCAAATTTCACACTCCTCAAAACAGAGGTGGAATCCTTCAAAGCCCTGGGGCCTGTGGAAAATACGGCCCAGACCACAGAATCCTTTATAAACGCATTCTATGAACACCTTCAGGAACGCATGGATCATGCAATCCCAAATAAAACCAAGACCCAATCCTCCAAAGGCAGACATCCTGTCTGGTGGACCCCAGCCATAAACAAACTATACAATAGAAGGAGGAAGCTACTACATGATAGAGCAAAATCCCAAAAAGGGAAGGCATCTCTGATCAGTATTAGCAAAAAACTATGGGCACTCATAAAATCGTCTAAGGCCAGCTTCAAGAGAAAAATTGCACAGGACACTAAGGATAATCACAAGGCTTTCTTTAGTTATGTTAGGAACCTGGGTGGGAATTCCCAGATATGCTCAGAATTAGTCCAAAATGATTAAATATACACTGAACCCACAGACATTGCCAACATCCTAGCTGACAGGTTCAGCGCAAACTTCTCCCCCCCTCCCCACCAAAAGGGCAAATATCTATCCCAGCAGAGTGCTGCCCCCCTGACATCTCAGATGCTCAGGTAAGAGCCACCCTCTCCAAAGCAAAAAACACAGCATCAATGGGACCAGACGGTGTCCCAGGCTGTGTCCTACATGAACTCCAAGAAGAGCTAAACCCAAACATAAAACTACTGTTCAATCTCAGCCTTACTACAGGATATGTACCCAAAGAGTGGCGTACAGCAAGAGTGATCCCTCTCCACAAAGGTGGTGCCTCAACGGATCCTGGAAACTATTGCCCCATAAGCCTGACTAGCTTGGTCTGCAAAGCTATGGAAAAGATCATCATGGACCTCATAAATAAAGATATTGGGGACCTACAGACACTGGATCCTACCCAGTTCGGCTTTGTTAAGGGCAGATCCTGCCTCTTAAACCTGGTCGATTTCTTTGAAACAGTCACCAAGGTCATTGACAAGGGGAAGGTGGTTCACACAGCCTACCTGGACCTCGCAAAAGCCTTCGATACAATACCCCACTCTGGCATTATAAATAAGCTCACCAGCTTAAATATAAACCCCTATGTCACTAGATGGGTTGCAAACTGGCTCAAGGACAGAACCCACATGGTTAGAATTGCTGGAGACATGTCAGACTCCAAGCCAGTTACAAGTGGCGTCCCACAAGGCTCAGTCCTGGGACCTCTCTTGTTCGGTATATATTTCTCGGAGGTACAGGCCAACACGGAAGGACTGTGGCTGACCAAGTTTGCAGATGCCTGCAAACTGGGTGCCATAATCGACTCTCCAGCCGACACAAGCATCCTCCAAAAGGGTCTCATAGAAACAGACAACTGGTGCCAGAGCCATAGCCTCAAGCTAAATGCCAAAAAGTGTATAGTCATCCCCTTTGGCAAAAACAAAGTGCCCACAAATTACCACATAGGTGGTAATCCATTAAACTGGAAGAAGTAATTAGGGACCTGGGGACCCAAGTTGATAGCAATCTCTCATTTGATAACCACATGGCCAAAGTGGTTAGAAAAACATTTTATATAGCCCACCTAATCATGAAGGGATTCACATCTAGATCAGGGGAGGTCATTGTGCCTCTTTACTCATCCCTCATCAGGCCCATAATTGAGTACAATGTCCCTTTTAGGATGTACCTTACCAGACACCTGCAGCAACTGGAAAGACCCCAAAAGTACCTCACCAAGAGAATCAAAGGGCTCAAACAGATGCCATATGCTGCCCGGTTAAAGAAACTCCAGCTCTACTCAGTGGCATACCGCCTGCTCAGAGGCGATCTGTGCCTGACGTATAAAGCCATGTCCAACCCGGAATTAATGGACATGCTGCTCAGAAAATCCAAATCCCATCGAGCTACGCACTCGAGAGACTTGAACCTCAGCACTGAAATAAATAGGACATGCTGGAGGGACAGATTCATAACCCAGAGGCTCCCTTCACTCTGGAATATAATCCCAATCCAGGTTAGGCAGAGTCCCTCATTGACTCTCTTCAAGAGGAATCTTGATGAGTGGATGGGGGATCATAGGTTTACCCCGGGTATCACTTCTGTGTCACTGTTAGACAGAGGCACAGTATACTAACCTCAAAAAAGGGCATAGCAAAATTAATTTAAAGTGGGTGGCGAAAGCCAAACACACTCTGGCTAGGCTTATAAATGCCCTAGGGCAGATAGCCTAGTATGAACCTATGAACCTATGAACCTATAACATTTGGCTATTCATGTGCCAGTGATAGTTTTTGTGCCACTACAATGCCTTCAAAAAGCCTGGCAGGGTGCAGAAAGATCACATTTTGGAACAGCAAGCAAGCAGGATTCAGGAATCATGGGATCATGAGGAAAGGATCTTTTGTCACAGACCTGTTGTGGATTGAAGAGATGAGCATAGCAGCAGGTCCCAGAGACTCACTGGAAGACAATGTGCTGAACGGGAGTACTGCAGCACATCAGGGTAGGAAGTACAGTAACTCTACACCGGAGTCCTCACCTGAACAACCGGAAGTTCTAAAGGGCGGAGATTTGGTTTATCTTTGTCACTTGGTTGTTTTGGGGATGGTCATGGTCGCGCTGTTGCTGGGCTACTGACTGCAGTTGCTGCCTGGAAGCTATACCCTTGGAATCTTGGACTGCTTATTTGTTTTTGGTTCTCTGCATTTGAGTAGTTGTAGATTTGTGGACCTGCAGCTGATTTGTTCCCTGTATTAGATAGAGGTAAGTGGCTAATCATGTATAGTTCACACAGGAATATGGCTTGTCTGCAAAAGTGTCAGGGTTTGGATATTTATTTATTCACTTTACTTTTCTCATTTTATTTATGTATTGGCTAGTTCCTGACTCTGACTCTGATTGTAGTTATCCATCCTAAAATAGATGACTTTTGGAGGAAAGATAGAGAACTACATTTAAATAACAAGAACTGGTAGTACATTTGTTTCTGAAACTGTTTATTAATTCACATTTTCTTATTTTTATCAATGTCTCTAATTAAAAGTAACAATATTTTAAGTGTCTCTGTCCTTATTATTTTTGGATTTCTCCCTGGTTTATTTAGAGATATGTGTGATTCCTTTTGAAGAAGAGGTGGTGCATTCCATTTAATAATGACAAGTTATAGAGTTCTTTTACTTCAGAAAATGTTTATGAATTCACATTCTCTTATTCTGTAAATGCCTCAAGGTAATAATAACAATATTTTAAGTGTTTTTGATTGCCCCTGTTATTTCTGGATTTTCCCTAATTCGTTGAGAGCTACACATGGTGCCTTTGGAAGAAAATGCAGTGCATGTTATTTAATAATGACAAGTTACAGACTTCTTTTACTTATGGAAATGTTTATTATTTCACACTCTTATTCTAGCAATGCCTCAAGTTAATAGTAACAACATTTTAAAAGGGTCCCTGTGATTAATTCTAGATTCCTCCCTGATTCTACTTTGGTTTGTCCTTGATCGGTTACATTAACAGATTTAGCTGTGAGAAGATGATGAAGGGTTGGAAAAGCAGGTGCTAAAAGAGCATATGTGTTTTTTTTTATTTTATTTTAATAGCTGTAGTTGAATACTTTTACTTAAACCATTTTCTCTAAGTGTATTGAAGTTTATCAGTGGTTTCTGCAGATTTTACTTATTGGCATTAGATTATCAGGGTAGTCCAAGTGCAAAGTGTCTGCTTAAGTAAATGTTGGACTCTGGATTTAACTTTGAGCTAGATGCAGGATATTTTTAAGATGCATACTGATTGCTTATTGTATAGCAAATATAGGCTGATATTTATATTTATGTTCAGTACCTTTTTAAGGGAATTACAGTGCAGTTAGTAACTGCACTGCAGTCTCAGTGTTGGCCAAGTAGAGTGGTTCATACTTAACACTGTACATCAATTAAGTGAGATAAGAGTATTGTCATGTACTCCTGGGAAGAAAATGTAGGCTGAAGCAAGCCTGTTAAAGTAACTTTAAATTAATTAGTCTTGTCACAAATGTTCTTTTAATGACCAGGAAATGCAGGTTGCTGTAGGATTTGATCAATAGTTAAAATGCAGTTAGTAATTTCTTGTTCTGAGGATTGCTTAGCTAATGTATTTTGAAGCAATCTGTTCTACTTACTGATCTAGTACATGAGTTATGGGCTTTTCAGGGGTCTTACACTAGTTGTATACATTGTCATGGAGAAAGTGTAGGTTGATACAAATTGTTGCAGTCAAGTTTACATGACTTGTGTTTTCACTAAATGCTATTCTTGAATGTAAAAAACGCATTGCCCAGAAAAATGTGCAGTAATGCATTTGGGGTTTCATGCTAATTTTTCTTTGGAAAATGTGAGCAGATGCAAAATATTTCATTTACAACAAACACCTGTGCTTTTGACAATGTAATTCACTGCTTGCAGCAACTTGTCATGACTATTGTTCAGAAAATGTAGGCTGAAGCAAAATGTGTTCTATAATTTTTAATGAATTGAGAGTAAAAGGTTGCCCCTGCATTTAGCACTTTGCCTTGACCCTTAAGCAAACAATATGAGATGTAAGACTGCAGTATACTCTTTAAATGTTTTATACTTATTATTATGACATGGTGGAAAATGGCAGCTAAGCACATTCATTTGTGTATCACTGCAGCCATACTAGCTACCTCTATATTTTCTTTATATCTAAAAGTGAATGGATCTTTCTGTGATATTTTCGTTTAAAAGTATGATATTAGGATGTCTTATTTCACAAATGCCTTTGTAAGAGTATAATATAACTGCCTCTGTGCTTTGTTTGCCTTTGGTCATAACCATTCTGAGTCAGACCTGACAAGTAACAAGTTTCATGTTTGTTCACATTTATGACCAAATTGTCTCATGTTATGCCTTTGGTCAATGCCACATTCTCTGTAAAAGTACCGAGGGCCACAGTTTGCATTAACTTTTAGACTTTAAACTGGGTATATTTTCCAGTTCCACAGCAGTATATGCAGGGCATGCCTAGAACAGAATATAAAAACAGGCAAGCCACTAAGTAGACAAGGGAACCAACTAAAGTTGATCAATAATAGTAAAATTAAAAACAGACGTGGTTCCACACGGCAGGAAATTATTGCGGAAGAAATTTATTGCAAAAAGTAAGTGCTTTCGCAAATAACATTCGCTTCTTCAGACTGTTTAAAAGACAAAATAGCACGCACCCTTATAAATGCTCATTCAACCAATCATGCTGCAAATAAAGCCTAATTGCTTTGACTTACAAAATGCCAAATTAGTTAAAAGCAGCACTCTGCAAACATTTTAAATACATAAAAAATATATGTATAAAAAGCATGTAAACAAAATTCTACGTCTAAATAGCAGAGAATAAACAAATGGGCTTGTCAGTTGTTACATAACATGATATATTTAACTGGAATTTATGAGCAAATAGTATAGTTCATCATGTTATGTAACAACTGACAAGCCCATTTTTTATGTATTTAAAATGTTTGCAGAGTGCTGCTTTTAACTAATTTGGCATTTTGTAATTCAAAGCAATTAGGCTTTATTTGCAGCATGATTGGTTGAATGAGCATTTATAAGGGTGTGTGCTATTTTGTCTTTTAAACAGTCTGAAGAAGCGAATGTTATTCACAAAAGTGCTTACTTTTTGCAATAATTTCCTGCCGTGTGGAACCACTTTTGTTTTTACTTGCTTAGAACACACCTGAAGTGGTGACAGGGGAGTGAAATGGGTTTTTGCATATTTAACATGGATTTCAAAATGGAATCAAGGGTGTTTTGAGCATGTTGAAAATGTTACCTGTGCAACAAAAATTATATTCTCCCTTCTGCAACACTGGTTAGATGGACAAATGAGCACCAAGGGATTGCAAGTGTCACTGTGGGACAAGGGATTGACAAACCCTAAGCAAGCTAAAGTACACTTAATCTGATCATGCAGGCCTTTATAGTGAGCAAAAGGTGCAGGGACGAGCAGGATGAGCTGGTGCAGTGGCAGCAACCTTCCAGTGATAAGGGGCAGTTGTGGGCCTACTGCCCCATTTCTTTGACTTGATGAGACAGTTCTGCCTTTTTTTCAGAACAGCCACTATTTCTTTGTCTTCAGGAATTAACTTCATTGTTTTACAAACCTGCTTGATACAGACTTCTTGGATCACATCAAGGACAGGGATATGGAGATGGATGGAACTCCAAAGAAGCAAATGAGAGAGAACATTTTTCAGGGAAGCCGGCCAAGTGCCTTTAACTGGCTTTCTGTGAATAGGCATGGAGTAAAATATGATTTCTGCAAGGCCAGTGGCCCCAGTTTCACAATTCATCATAGTGACGACATGATCTGCAGAGACATGCCAACAGTGAGAAACAGACAGAATTGCAACCATACAGCTGGAAAGACTATGGCAGACTTATTTGCTCCTCAGTGTTTAAGAAGTACAAAAGTTATTGAGGCAGATGTTGGTTTAGTGTCATTCTTTGCTAAACACAACTTATCATTTGCAGCGTGAGAACACATCATGAAATTTATGAAGAAATGTGGAGAGGATCAAGATATTCTCAAGAAAATGACACGTGGAGACACAAAGACAGCATGAAAATGGAGCATTTTTGCTCAGTGCAAAACTAGGGTGTTGCACATTTTGACTATTTCTCACAATTTGGTCTATGTTCTACACTGGCCTCTTAAGAGGCTGAGACCTATGCCTACCACCGATGCATTTCCCCTTCTCAAACATGGTAGGCATCCCACTCCTCTTTCCCTAGCCCTGAGAAGACCAAGCCACTACTCCAGCTTATGTCATCTGATCATAGTTAGGGCTTTATCCCTCTGCCCAACCAGAGAGGCACACAAAATTTATGTCATTCTGAGTTTTCTTAATCAGAAACTTTTTCTTTGCAAAGATACTGACTGTAATGGAGCCACCCTAAGCATTTTAAAACAGGAATCTCTGACCTTTGTTAGTATTGCAGGTGGTGTCTTGAAAACAGACAAAGATGAATATGCTATTATATTGAACAAAGCACAGATTAACCTATTAAATCATATATAAAACTATTTTTTGAACACATAACAGTGGTTACCAGTGTGTGCAACACTTGTAGCTGCTGAGTAATTATTTCACATCCAGCTATGTAATTATAAGTTAAATAGTTGTAGGAAAACCATCACTTGCACAGCTTATCAAGATGTAATAAACAACATAAATTAATTAACTCTCACATATAAGAATGATTTAGGTTCTGCGTGAATAAGTTTCTGTTTTAAATTACGCTGTTCATTTGCCTCAAAAACATCTGTAATGAAAATAAATTGTTTTAATGAAATTTCTTTGGAGTAAAGTCTGTAGGTCTTTAGAAGTGGAAGTGTAATATATCCATTTTTGTATGGTACATTGTGCTTTAAATTCTGAAATCTCAATGGTGGTTCATCAAATATTTTCTACCTTGAGGTAAAGAAAATGCTATAAACAGAAAGTTGCAGGAAAATAAGTCTTTGGTCGTTTTGGCTGTATATTATAAACTGTTATATGAAAGACATTCTTTCACCAGACTACAAAAAAACGACCATTGGAAACACAAATTCTAAACCTACTGAATTATATTCTCTTTCGAGGATTCCAAAATGTTTTGATACTAGTGTCTATTGCTGATATGCCAAATCCAAGCAAAAAAATGGTGGATAATTACTTAGAAATGTTGAAAACAGAGCTCCCTTTGCTTTTTCAGCTAGAATTTCATAATTAATTTGTAGTATTCCAATCTTTTCTGAAAAAGCACACTTGAATGACAACGTAGCTGAAACAGCTAGCATCCCTGGGGATTATGATAACATGATAATCTCACTTCTCATTTTGCGGTAAGACCTCTCTATTTTTTTATTCACAGAATTATGATTAGTAATTGCTATTAATGTTTTGTTCTAAAACTTGCAAAACTTTCTGCAAAGTAATTTTTATATGGCACTGACTGTAAAAAGATACCTTTGAAGTTTCCTGTTTGACTGTTGTGGGTTCTTTAAACTGTAAGCCTCCAAATAACATTTAAAATTTTAAAACTAATTTCTTACAGAAAAGATAACAAATACCTTTCATGCTATTTTCATCAAAAAGGTTAAGGTTTGAAATATTTTCTTTAGATAAGATATTTTGCAGAGATGATGCATTCACTGAAACTAGAGTCTATGCTTTTTTTGTAGGACTGAAAGGATTTTGTTTGCTTGTTCCTCTTTTGTTTGTCAATTCAATTGAGAAAAAGAAAAAGCAGCTGAAGCTGAAAAATGTGAATC
Source organism: Protopterus annectens (assembly GCF_019279795.1). Classification (NCBI taxonomy): domain Eukaryota; kingdom Metazoa; phylum Chordata; order Ceratodontiformes; family Protopteridae; genus Protopterus; species Protopterus annectens. The sequence goes on along the minus strand of NC_056725.1, from coordinate 1,105,103,344 downwards.
AATCTATTGAAAAATATTTAATTTCTGTGGTATTGTTATGCCAGACAGCAGGAGTTACAGTAATTCAATATGAAGTTGTGCTACTTGTAGTAACCATTGCAGTCATTTGTCTTATTTGCATAATTGTTTTATTTATGGGAGGAACAAAACATAAGCACAACATATCAAACGTTTTGATACAGTTTTTTCTTTTTTCTGTAGGGAATATATACATGTATGTGGATGCCAGTGCCACATTTTACTCCTAGTCAATATCAAAAACATCTCGTGTTTATTTGTTTAATGCAATTATCAAAACTGAAAAGTAGTAAGAGGAAATAAATGTCTTGTAATTAATTATGTAAGACAGAACAAAACTAGGTTTAATTACAGACTGAATAGAAACACTATAAAGGGTAACACTTTGTGATAAGACTAGTAACACTGAATGACTATACAGAAAATAGTTTACAGCTGAAATACTGAATGCCACTTCTATATTGTTGCTGTTGATTAGCTTACAAATTGCTTCCTTGAATTTTCAAAGTTTGCAGGCTAAGAGTTATGTAATTTTTAAGCTGGAGATAGAATAAGCCTTACAATGGTTGTGCACTTACTAAATCTTAATGTAATTCTACGTCTTTATGAATTAACTCCATTGTTTTACAAACCTGCTCAATACAGACTTCCTGGGTCACATCAAGGACAGGGATATGGAGATAGATGGCACTCCAAATAAAAGAAGGAGAGAGAACATTTTTCAGGGAAGCTGGGCAAGTGCCTTTAACTGGCTTTCTGTGAATAGGCATGGAGTCAAATATGATTTCTGCAAGGCACCATATTCACAATTCATCATGGTGACGACATGATCTGCAGAGACATGCCAACTGTGAGAAACAGACAGAATTGCAACCATATAGCTGGAACGACTATGGCAGACTTCTTTGCACCTCAACGTTGAAGAAGTACAAAAGGTATTGAGGCAGATGATGGTTTTGTGTCATTCGTTGGTAAATGCAACTTATCATTTGCAGTGTGAGAACACATCATGAAATTTATGAAGAAATATGAAGAGGATCAAGATAATCTCAGGAAAATGACACATGAAGTAACAAAGGCAGCCTGCATTGCACGGGATGTTCTGGGGACTCATTTCCAGAATGACACTGCTGCCACCTACCAGAAATCACCATTCTGTGTGTATATTGACCAAAATACAGACATGGATGATGGCAAACTTTTGGAGATCCTTTTTAGTTACCTAGATGAAAAGGCAGACAAAATGTAATGTGGTTCCTTCATATACCAGAACATGTGTCAGAAACTGGGCAAACACTGTTTCATCCTTTAATGTCCACTCTGAAAAAAATTGACATTCCAGTTTTCAACACTGTGAGCTTTTCTGCAGGCAATACTGCCTCAATGAGTGGAAAGTTGAATTCTGTGCTATCTCATTTAAAGGAGGTGAAGCCCACAATTATTAACATGGGTTGTCTATGCCAGATGGCAGATCTATGTAGTAAGGCTGGTGTAAAAGCATTATATTCACATGCTGAAGAACTCATATCAGATGTGTACTGTCATTTCAGCTCCAGTGCACAAAGACAACAAAAACTGCAGGAATTCACTTTTTTCACAGACACTGTACCCCCTCAAGATTGTTAGGCATGCACCTACTTGATGGCTGAGTCTTGAGAAGGTCATTAGCACAAGCCCTAAACATGAGGCCAGCACAAAATTAAGATTTATTGTCTGCAGAGCCACAGTCTGCAAAAATTAACTTAAATTCTGTCACAGAATCATGAATTGCATATGATTTTTATGCTTCTCAAGTAGGTACTGGAACCTTTACTGGAATTCAACATTCAGCTTCAGAGCCAAGAAAATCAACTATTGACACTGCATGCTACAGTGCATAAACTCTTCCAGCAGTATGCTGGTAGACTCTTGAAACCTGTAGCTACTGTCACTGGACAACACAATTCATAAACTGCTGAAGCAGTATGCTGACAGACTCCTGAGACCTGCAGCTGCTGTCTGAAACATAGTGATGTTACCATGTTGAATGACAGTAGCTCTATTTTTCCAGAAAGTGAGCAAACATGTATATGTGGAATCGATTGTGTGATATGTAACAGATCTGTTTAGAAAATGTAGTAAATGTAAGAAGTGGTATTAATGAGCATGTGATTTTAGTTTTCTGTGTAGAAGTGCTGTTTCATAGTTAGTCATGGTGTGGTTATGGTGACTTTGTAAATTATAAAATAAAAGTTTTGGATTTGAATCAAAAGTTTGTGCCTTATTGAATTTTACAAATATACAGTATTCACTAATTGAATACATTTGGCAGAAAACCAATTTCAACCAGGCCCCATGAAAATGGTGCATTTTTGCTGAGTGCAAAACTAGAGTGTTGCACATTTTGACTATTTTTCACAATTTGGTCAACGTTCCACACTGGCCTCTTAAGAGGCTGAGACCTACGCCTACCACCAATGCATTTACACTGGCTACTTAATAGGCTGAGACCTATGCCTACCATCAATGCATTTCCCCTTCTCAAACATGGTAGGCATCCCACTCTTCTTTCCCTAGCCCTGAGAAGACCAAGCCACTACTCCAGCTTATGTCATCTGATCATAGTTAGGGCTTTATCCCTCTGCCCAACCAGAGAGGCACACAAAATTTATGTCATTTTGAGTTTTCTTACTCAGAAACATTTTCTTTGTGAAGATGTACTTACTGTAATGGAGTCACCCTAAGCATTTTAAAACAGGAACCTCTGACCTTTGTTAGTATTGCAGGTGGTGTCTTGAAAACAGACAAAGATGAATATGCTACTATATTGAACAAATCACAGATTAACCTATTAAATCATATATAAAACAAATTTTTAAACACATAACAGTGGTTACTGGTGTGACCAACACTTATATAGCTGCTGAGTAATTATTTCACATCCAGATAAGTTAAATAGTTGTAAGAAAACCATCACTTGCACAGCTTATCAAGATGTAACAAACAACATAAATTAAATTAACTCAGATTTAAGAATGATTCAGGTTCTGGGTGAATATGTTTCTGTTTAAAATAATGCTGTTCATTTGCATCCAAAACAGCTGTAATGAAAATAAATTGTTTTAATGAAATTTCTTTGGAGTAAAGTCTGTAGGTCTTTAGAACTGGAAGTGTAAAATATTTATTTTTGTATGGTACATTTTGCTTTAAATTCTGAAATCTCAATGGTGGTTCATCAAATGTTTTCTACCCTAAGGTAAAGAAAATGCTAAAAACAGAAGAGTGTAGGATAATAAGTATTTGGTTGTCTTGTCTGTATATTATAAACTGTTATATGAAAGATGGGGCAGGATTCATGAAGCCTCCATGTAAAAGTTACAAGTCTTACACGGAGGCTGCAGTTAAACGTTGTGATGACTTGCTGTGCCTGCAGGGTTGCCATGGGATAGTTTGCATACAGTTGTCAACATCCTTTCATACTGACCAAACAGTGTATTGTTGTATAGTGTACTGGTTCAGTACTTTCACTGTGGTGGACAGTATCATCGGTTTCAGTCCTATCTCTGCTTGTAATATTTATAGTGAGCACACCAGACTGGTTGAGGGCCAGTTGTGCAGATATGACCATGTTGCATTTTGTTCAGATATGGACAACATAGAACAAGATTGTCCGACATTGTTAATGTATTCCACAACTTGTGTGAACAGTAACAAACAATGGCTTTGTGCCCTAGGCCATTTGTAATGCTAGTCAGAGAGTGTTTGTCCTTCAACACACATATTTACTGGTGTTTGCCATGACATATGTCAAGGTTAGTGTGCTGTACCTCTGTCTACCCGTGACATACAGGTGATATCCAGGGTACACCTACCATCTCCCATCCAGTCATCATGATTCCTCTGGATGACAGTCAATGAGGGACTCCCTGGATAACCTGTACTGGGAGTTTAGTCATGAGTGGAGTGAGCTTCTGGGTTATGGACCAACAGCATGTCCTGTTTATGTCTGTGCTGGGGTTCAGGCCTGTCATCTACATAGGTCACCAGCATTCAGATTTTACATGGTGCCAAATGTCCATTGATTCCAGCTTGGTCATGGCTTTATACATCAGGCACAGATCACCTCCAGCCAGGCAGTATGGCACTGTGTGGAGCTGCAGTTTGTTTAATCAGGCAACACATGGCATCTGTTACAGCTCTGAGATCATCCTGGTGGGGTATTTGTGGGATCTTTCCAGTTGATGCAGGTGTCTGCTAAGGTATATCCCACAAGGGCCATTGTACGCAATTTTGAGGCTGCTGATGGATGACTTGAGAGGCACAATGACCTACCCTGACCTAGCTGTGCTTACCTTCATGATTAGGTGGGTATATGGTATGTTTCTGTAACCACTACAGACACATGGTTGTCACATGCAGGATATCTATCACCTTGTGTCCCCAGGTCTCTTATTGCTCCTGATGTACTTAATGGGTTAACACCTATGTGGTAATTTGTGGCCACGTACTGTGTTTCCCCAGGGGATGACTATACACTATTCTGCATTTAGCTTGTTGACATGGCTGTTGCACCTTTTGTCTGTTTCTATGTGTGCCTTTTGTAGGATGCTTGTGTCAGCTGGAGGGTCCGATATGGTGGGCAGTTTGTAGTCATCTGCGAACCTGTTCAGACAGAGTCCTTCCATGTTGGCCTGTACCTATGTGACATATATAGCATACAAGAGAGGTCCCAGGACCATGCCTTGTGGGATGCCAGTTGTACCTGGTTTGTAGTCTGACATGGCTGCAGCATGTCTGACCAGGTCAGTTCTGTCCTTGAGCTGGTTTGAAACCCATCTACTTGGATAGGGGTTTATAGTTAGGCTAGTGAGCTTATCTGTACTGAACAACTAGGGTATTGTATGGAAGGATTTAGCAAGGTCCAGATAGGCTGTGTGAACCACATTCCCCTCATCAATGGCCTTGGTGTGTGTTTCACATGAGTCAGACATGTTTAAGGGGCAGGATCTGCCATATGAAAGCCACACTGGGTAGGGTCCAATGTCTGTAGGTACCCAATCTCGTTATTCCTGGGATCCATGATCATCCTCTCCAATACTTTGCCAACCAAGATAGTCAGGGTTGAGGGGTGATAGTTTGCAGTATCCATTCAGGCACCACCTTTGTGGTGAGGGACCACTGTTGCTGTACACTGCTCTTTGGGAACATATCCTGTGGTAAGACTGTGAGTGCGCAGTAGTGCTATTTGGTGTTCCATTCTTCTTACAGTACTTGTTGGACACAACCCAGGACACCATCTGGTACCATTGATGCTGTTTGGTGTGCTTTGTAGATGCTGGCTGTTACCTCAGCATCTGCAATGTCAGGGGGCCAGCACTCTGCTGGGATAGATATTTGGCAGTTTGGTGCTGGTGGGGAGTTTGCAAAGAATCTGTTAGGTTGGATGTTGGCAATGTGTGTGGGTTTGGTGTATTGTTTGTGATATTTGAGTACTGCAGAGCATATCTGTGGATTATCACCATGGTTCCTACCATCAGTTAGGACAGCTGTGTGATTATCCTTTGTGTCCTGCACAATTTGTATCATCATAGCTTCATAGGTTCATACTAGGCTATCTGCTCTGGCCATGTTTGAGCATAGACAGACTGTGTGTGACTTTCGACACCCCTTGCAATGTGCATATTATGCCCACTTAGGGTTTACTTTACTAGATGTGACACAGGGATGGCCCCCAGTGTACACCTACTATCTCCCATGCACTTGACCGGATTTCTCTTGTTGAGTATGAGTGTGGAGCTCAGCCTATCATGGACTGGGATTCTGTTCCAGAGTGTAAGGAGCCTCTGGGTTATGGATCTGTCCCTCCAGCACATCCTATTTATCTATGTGTGGAGGTTCAGATATCTCACTGTGGTGTCTCTGCTGGATTTGGAGTTTCTGCAGTGGAGCATGTCCATTCATTCTGGATTGGACATGGCCTTGTACATCAGGCATACATCGCCTCTGACTGGGCAGTATGTATGTGAATTGGGCTGTGGTTTCTTCAGCCAGGCAGCAGATGACAAATGTTTGGACCCTTTATCCTCTTGGTGAGGTACATTTGGGGTCTTTCTAAGTGCTGCAGGTGTCAGGTAAGGTACATCCGAACTGGGGCATTGATCTCAAGTATGGGCCTGATAAGGGAATAGTATGGGGGCACAGTGACCTCTCTTGATCTACATGTGCATCCTTTCATATTAAGGTGGGCAATATAGCAGGTCTTCCTGGCCACCTTGGCAATGTGAGTGTCACATGACGGGTTACCGTCCACTTGTGTCCCTTGGTCCCTGATTACTTCTTCCGTACATAATGGATTGCCACCTATGTCATACTTTGTGTGTGCCTTGTTTGGTATGTGTTGAGACATTCATACTCTGCAGTGTCTTCTGGAAGGTTGGCTGGGGTTCCTGGGTTTGTGAGGGTGGTCTGTAGCAGGCTGCAAACAGGGACGCAGTTTGAGCCACTGTTACTTGCCCGTGGATAGTCCATGCTGCTTCTTGCTGTGGTACCAACCTGGGGGTGTGGTTATCCTTGACAATTACTGATAGCCACACTCCTGTTGTAGTGTGGTCCATGTTTTGGAGCTGTAGAGCATGGTATAAGGCATAACCTGGTAGTATTAGGGTGCTCTTCTGGGCCTTGACCCAGGTTTCTGTTACAGAACAGATATTGCCATTCTCCATGCTGTGGTGGGTTTGGTCTGCATGCAATTTGCAGGTTAGACTTCTGGCATTGAGTAGCATTACGTCCAGGTTGTTATCCCTTGTGCTACCTATGGTGGGGGGGTTTGTGTTTCCAGCCTTACCTATTCAAGGCACAGTGGGGGTGACAACAGCCTTTGCCAGTATCCACACAGCCAGGTGTGCTGGGTGCATGCCATCCCTAGCAGGTGGGGCATCATATCTTGCTCAGCATGTCATCCCAGGCTGTCAGCCATTTGTTCCCCTTTGCTAACAGCAATACTTCAGTCAATTATTGTACTTGATCTTGTTGTCTTCATAGTGTGGCATCATGCTTGGTGAGGGTGAGATGTTAGGCAGGGTCTTCATGTTTGCATATACTAGATGGTGTTACATTGCTTAACACATGGCAATCATGCCTCAGGTGGTGCTGCAGGGCTGCCTATGTCAGGTGCACATACTACACTCCCTGTACATGTTTGAAAGCAGGTTGTGTCATGTTAGGCATCCCTGTTACTATATGAGTGAGTCAGAGAGGGGTATCATTCTCAGGGTTCCTACTGAGCCAGTGTATGTGCTATGCATTGCCTCTTTGCCAAGGCCAGGGCATACTGGGCACGCCACCTTCTGCCTACTGGGGCAGGCTCAGGTTGTTCCTCCTCCGAGTCACGCTCTGCCTGTGATGGCCTTGGCAATGGTGGGGGACTGTTTGTCCCGACCCTATGCTGGTCCTGCTGCAGCTGTTTTCGCAGAATCATATTATGTAGCATAGCACATACCATGACAATTTGGGTACATGTAGTTGGTGAGTCCTGCAAGGCTCCACCAGATGTGTCCAGGCACCGGGACCGTGACTTGAGCAGCCCAAACACACGCTCTATTAAATTTCGTGTTTGTGCGTGTGCCTCATTATGGCATTCTTGTTCAGGTGTGTGTACATTTCTGATGGGTGTCATCATCCACGGCTCCAGTGCATATCCAGCATCCCCCACTAAGTGACCATGTGGGATGTCCCCATTGGCAAATGTCTGGTACAGCTGCGTCAAATGCCAGATATGGGAATCATGGTAGCTTCCAGGGCAGCCAGCACACACATTCATTATTATGCCCTGGGCATCACACACAACCTGGCAGTTGATGGAGGGGAAGCCCTTGCGGTTAATGTAGGCCCTACCCCACTCACCGGCTGGTGCTTTGATGCGTATATGCGTGCAGTCTATTGCACCCACTACCTCAGGATATTCCGCTATTTGCTGGAAGAGACGCATATTGCTGGCCAATACCTCACGGGAATTGGGGAAATATACATGCTCACCGACATGTGCTGACATGACATCCAGGAACTGGTGCAGTACCCTGGAAGCTGATGCCTGTGATATCCCCATCATATCACCAGTTGATCTCTGGAAGGTACCTGTTGCTAGTATTCTTAGGCCAACACATACCTTGGTTTCCACTGGGATGGGTTCCCCCTCTGTTGGTTCTGTGTGTGAGGCATGGCCTGCACAGCTCAACAATTTGCAGCAGGAGGTCTCTGTCCACTCTATAGCGCTCCACTATCTCCAGCTCATGTAACCCCTGGTAGGTGACCCTGGGCCTGTACACTCTTCTCCGTCTCCTCACTGTGGGTTGTCTGGCAGCATTTGCATTGTCACCACCCTCAGCAAGTCTCCTATGTCTCCTTATAACAGCTATGGCAGCCCCTAGCATGTTTGGTCTGAGTGCAGCTTTTTCAGTTTTCACTTCTAATAGCTTACTCCTGTCTTGCAGTGTCTCTTGAGAGAAACATACTGCAATGCTGTTTGCAGTGTTTTAAGTGCTGGGCTGGGCTAGTATTCTGCCTGTGTAATTGCCTGCTTCTAATCGTTTTCACCTGCTAACTCTAACAGTATTCCCTGCTAGCTTCCTACTATTTCTTCTGCTTCCTTTTCCCTCTCTGTTTCCTCAGGGGGGAGCAGCGCGCATACCAGCGAAAACACGCTCACAGTGGCTACCATGCACGCACACATGCTTACACAGACTAGAATCTGCTTATTCGGGTTAAAACGCGTGCACACCAGTGCAAACAGGTTTACAGATCTTTAAACAGGCTCCTACATGCTTACTCTGCCTTACACGCGCGCACTCTGCCTTACTCGCGCCTCCCAGCGTGCACACGCACGCATGCACACACAGCAAGAAACTTTGGTGTTGGCCACAGTGTACACCTTCCATTTCTTGACTTTCCCATACTTATCTGTTGACACTCCTCTTTCTATGCTGTGTGACTTTCACATACCACTTTACTCCAATGAGCTTGATTTCTTTCTAATATTCCTCCCTGTGATGTCACCTATCTCCTACTCTGTTACTCTCACTTATCTAACTCTTACACTACACGGGATGTGCTCATTTGCTATGTGACAGTGCGATTCACTATCCTAACACTCATTTACATAGGATTGCCTACTGATGCTTAGTTATGTGTCTTACACTCAGCTTCCCCCCTTAGCAACCACTAAACGGTGGCCATGTTGTTTTCGGTCTGCTAGTCCCTGCAATGTAAATCCATGCATTGCATAAAACCCACATTTGTGTGTTTCAAACCTTTATTTTTATGTCTTATTTAGCGCAGCCCGTTTGCGCGGGGCTGCACTGCGTTTAAACCTCGCCGATCGCCGAAAAAAAATGTATTTTATTTCATGTTTGCATCGGGTTACCATGCCAATGGCCACATATTTGGCCATTGGCATGCTGCCTGATACATATGCACACTTTATTTGGAGCTGTCATGGCTCCATTGTGTTATTTGCAGAAACGTACTCAGTTGTCAACTGAGTACATTTCTGCACCTAACACGACTCTTACATGGGCTGGTTTCAGCTTCATGGATCGCTAATCTACCTCATTTGCATGCCTTTCTGCTGCAAGTGAGGTAATTAGCATATCCACGCCCTGCCCGTGTAAGAGACATTTTAGCTGGTCTCTTACACGGTATTTCGGGCTGTTCCTGGAACGCAATGGCTGCATGGAGCCTTACACGACTGTTAGACTCTGTGCAAGCCATCGTGAATCCTGCCCATATTCTTTCACCAGACTACAAAAAAAAATATGACCATTAGAAACAAATATTCTAAACATACTGAATAATATTCTAAAGGATCCCATAATGTTTTGATACTAGTATCTATTGTTGATATGCCAAATCCAAGCAAAAAAAAAATTGTGGATAATTACTTAAAAATGTTGAAAACAGAGCTCTCTTTACTTTTACAGCTAGAATTTTATAATTAATTTGTAGTATTCCAATCTTTTCTGAAAAAGCACACTTGAATGACAACGTAGCTGAAACATCTATCACCCCTGGGAATTATGAGAACGTGATAATCTCACTTCTCATTTTGCATTAAGACCTCTCTGTTTTTTTTTAATTCACAGAAATGTGATTAGTAATTGTTTTGTTCTAAGACTTCCAAAACTTTCTGCAAAATAATTTTTATATGGCATTGACGCTAAAAATATACCTTTGAAGTTTTCTGTTTAACTGTTGTGGGTTCTTTAAACTGTAAGCCTCCAAGTAACATTTAAAAATTTAAAACTAATTTCTTACAGAAAAAGAAACAAATACCTTCCATGCTATTTTCATCAAAAAGGTTAAGGTTCGAAATATTTTCTTTAGATAAGATATTTTGCAGAGCTAATGCATTCACTGAAGCTAGAGTCTATGCTTTTTTTGCAGGACTGAAAGGATTTTACTTGCTTTTTCCTTTTTTGTTTGTCAATTCAACTGAGAAAAAGAAAAAGCAGCTGAAGCTGAAAAATGTGAATCTACTGAAAAATAATTAATTTCTGTGGTATTGTTATGCCAGACAGCAGGAGTTACAGTAATTCAATATGAAGTTGTGCTACTTGTAGTAACCATTGTAGTCATTTGTCTTATTTGCATAATTGTTTTATTTATGGGAGGAACAAAACATAAGCACAACATATCAAATGTTTTGATACAGTTTTTTTCTTTTTTCTGTAGGGCATATATACATGTATTTGAATGCCAGTGCCACATTTTACTCCTAGTCAATATCAAAAACATCTAGTGTTTATTTATTTAATGCAATTATCAAAACTGAAAAGTGGTAAGAGGAAATAGATGTCTTGTAATTAATTATGTAAGAAAGAACAAAACTAGGCTTAATTGCAAACTGAATAGAAATGCTATAAAGGGTAACACTTTGTGATAAGACTAGTAACACTGAATGACTATACAGAAAATAGTTTATAGCTGAAATACGGTATGTCACTTCTATATAGTTGCTGTTGATGAACACAAAAATGGCTTCCCTGAATTTTCAAAGTTTGCAAGCAAAGAGTTATGTAATGTAGAAGGTATAGAACATCCACAGGAACAAACCACAGCTAGCAAAATGTCTTTAGATGATAAAAAGTCTCTCCACTGTTGTAGTATAAATCTCCTGGTGCAAACACAATTCTGTTATTCACACCATATAATCGAAAAAACACTTTTATTAACAAAAATGGTAAGCACTTTCACCTATAAGGCTTCTTCAGACCAAACAAATACAAATATGTGCATACATACAGCCTCCCTTATATAGGCCTCCTCAGAATTATTCATTGATTCAGTAAAATTCCTCATGCTGACATCATTTCCTGAACTATAAAAATATATAAATATATCGCTACATAAAACAATATTTTTGTAATGATTAATATTCTTACAAAATTCTTCCATGTTAAAAACAATCCTTGCATCTAAATACAAAATATATAAATATATTTATAAGTGAAGGCTGAATAAATAAATAACTATTCACACACACACACACACACACACACATATATATATATATATATATATATATATATATATATATATATATGTAAAAGCTATGAATAAATAAATGTACATATATAAAAATCTTCTTCTTCTTTCTTCTTTTTTTTTTTTTAGGGGTTACCACAGCGATCACCCTTCCGCACACATAATTGGCAGTGGAGTTTTGTCTTTGGGGGTGGGGGGGGGAACCAACACCGGAACCCAAACCAAACCACACAGGGAGGACAGCAGACTCCACACAGAAGGCACCCCAGCCGAGGATCGAAACGGAGAACCTAAATGTACATATATAAAAATATGTATATATAAAAGTATGTGTGTGTCTATAAAAGGGGGGGGGGGGTTATTTAATGGACTTCAGTCTCCTGTTTTGTAGGACCGGTTTGAGGGGTACTTTATCATTAAGTTCCGGTCTCTTGTCTGCTCTAAGCTTTATGATCCATTTAGTCTCACAGCCTTCCATGAAATTTTTAACATCTCCTCCTCTATAACTAGGAGTAATAACTTGTATGACAGTAAACTTGAAACGATGTAGTGGGCCTGCTTCTAGTGCATGTCTGGCTAATGCATTGTGTTCAGATTTTATACGTATGTGGTATAGATGTTCTCTCATCCTCTCTCTCAATTTCCTATCAGTTTTACCAACATAAAATGCATTGCAGAATGTGCACTGAGCAAGATAAGCCACATGTTCTGTCTGACAATCTGCATTCATATAAAAATTGTGTTCTTGTAGTGTAACTGGGTGTATAAAAAGAGTTCTGGTGTCTATGTGACTACAAAAGTTACATCTATTGCAGGGTTTCGTCCCAGATATCATATTGTCAGTATTTTTCTTTCCCATATTCCTTGGATAACACAAGAGCTGTTTCAAATTCTTTCTATTTTTAAAAAGGAAATTTGGTCGTTCTCCTACTATCTCTTTGATACCCTCATCTAGGGTTAGAATATCCCAATGTTTCTGCATTATGTCTTTCAAATTATTAGTGTCTAGAGTATAAAACATTGGTATTTTCACCTGGTCACCTATTTCTTCTCTCAGCACTTCACTCATTGAGGTACTTGCACTAGAAAAGTATGGACAGGCTCTAGTTGCCCATAATAGACTGGCTTCTTCAAGGGCAGTGTTAATTTCATTCAGTTTATAATGCCTATCTAGGAGTGTTGTCTTAAGGTCCTGTAACTCATGTTCATACCCATCCTGTGTTGGATTTAACCTATATGCTCTCATGGCTTGGCCTTTCGCTACATTCCTAAAAACATACCCTGGGTGCATGCTCTTCCTGTGCAACAATGTATTCCTGTAGCACACCTTCCTGTGGACCCCTGTATTCAGCATACCATTCTCCAGTCTCTCAATATGTACATCTAGGAATGATATACTGTACCGTGAATGCTCCATTGTAAAATTCAGATACTCAGTTAGACTATTTACCTCTAACATAAACTCATGTAGGTATATTTCATTGCCTGTCCAAATTAAAACCAAGTCATCCACGAAACGTCTGTAAAACCCACACTCTGCAATGCATTTTATGTTGGAAAAACTGATAGGAAATTAAGAGAGAGGATGAGAGAACATCTATACCACATACATATACAATCTGAACACAATGCATTAGCCAGACATGCACTAGAAGCAGGCCCACTATATTGTTTCAAGTTTACTGTCATACAAGTTATTACTCCTAGTTATAGAGGAGGAGATGTTAAAAATTTCACGGAAGGCTGTGAGACTAAATGGATCATAAAGCTTAGAGCAGACAAGAATCCAGGACTTAATGATAAAGTACCCCTCAAACCGGTCCTACAAAACAGGAGACTGAAGTCCATTAAATAACCCCCCCCCCTTTATAGACACACACATACTTTTATATATACATATTTTTATATATGTACATTTATTTATTCATGTCTTTTATATGTATATATATATATATATATATATATATATATATATATATATATATATATATATATGTGTGTGTGAATCGTTATTTATTTATTCAGCCTTAACTTATAACTATATTTATATATTTTGTATTTAGATGCAAGGCATCATTTTTGAAAGTGGTTTTTGAAAGTGTTTTTTATTGACTTTACATACTGCCATGATTAATTTCATAATGGCAAGAGATGTTTTAAGGATTGTTTTTAACATGGAAGAATTTTTTAAGAATATTAATCATTACAAAAATACTGTTTTATGTAGCGATATATTTATATTTATATATTTTTATAGTTCAGGAAATGATGTCAGCATGAGTAATTTTACTGAATCCATGAATAATTCATGAGGACGCCTATATAAGAGGGGCTGTATGTATGCACATATTTGTATTTGTTTGGTCTGAAGAAGCCTTATAGGTGAAAGCACTTACCATTTTTGTTAATAAAAGTGTTTTTTCGATTATATGGTGTGATTAACAGAATTGTGTTTGCACCAGGAGATTTATACTACAACAGTGGAGAGACTTTTTATCATCTAAAGACTTTTTGCTAGCTGTGGTTTGTTTCTGTGGATGTTCTATACCTTCTATTTTTATTTTTTACATCGCTGGAACATTTACTCCGTGGTGGTGCCATTTCATTTTACTGGTTTTAAGAGTTACGTAATGTTTAAGCTGGAGATAGAATAAGCCTTACAATGGTTTTATACTTACTAAATCTTAATGTAATTCTACAGACATTCCCAGAGGAGACTGATATCACGAATAATGGTTATGTGACATGTGTTGACAGGGGATTTACAGTCTTACTGAAGCTAAATATCCACTCCTGCTGTAAATGTTCAATATGCTGATAGTTTTACTGCTATTTCAAAACTATATAATCTACAGTGAACTATATAGTGTTAACTGATTTTTTTTTCCTTTTTTATCTGAAAGTACAGTGTATGAAGGGTTGGGATATTTGAAGAATGTTCATAACAAGAAAAATGAACAGTCCCCAGAGAAGTTAATCAAAATGAAATATTTATTATTTATTTAACATTTGTGAATATTTATAAAATAATACAATTAAGGCAAATATGTTCAACATATCATGGTACAAATACTTACACAATTATAACATAGAACTGCAGAACAAAGGCTGAACAAAATCAATATAAACCCAGAAGGCAATAAAAGTGAAAACTAAAGGCAAAGATTAATTAAAATAGTGTTGAAAATTTTTGAAACATGGGGATTGCAAAACATGGGTTCCAAAACAAGCTCTGGATAGTGACTCACTTACAAACTGGGATTTAATGAGTAAGAGAATGCAAATCTCAAATTGCATTGTATTTTATGACACAGTAAATAAGCATGTACTTGTTTAAAGTAAGGTGCCTATTCACACACTCCTACAGTTCCTTAGCAAGGCTTAGGTACATAGTCCAAGTGCTTGTTTTGTGATGCATTTACTCATAGTCCTAGTGTTTCTTTGGATGTGTCTGTGCATATAAACCCAGTATATACATGAGGCTGACATGCACATAATCCCAGTATCTCATGAGCCATACACACATACATACATATACAAACAATCCCTACCATCTATGAATAGGTTTCATAGGTTCATACTAGGCTATCTGCCCGAGGGCATTTACAAGCCTAGCCCATAGTTTTGTGGCTTACGCCACCCCTTTAGTATGGGGAACTATACCCATTATTTTGCTGTGCCTCTGTCGAGCAGTGACACTGAGGTAATCCCTGGGGTATATCTGCGATCTCCCATCCATTGGTCAAGATTTCTCTTGAACAAGGCCAGCGAGGTGCTCTGCCTCACATATACCGGGATTTTATTCCACAGCATAGGGAGTCTTTGGGTGATGAATCTATCCCTCCAGCACGTCCTATTAATAGCCGTGTCGAGGTTTAAGTCTCCTGCCCTTGTGGCTCTGACGGATCCAGATTTTTTGAGGTGCAGCATATTCATCAAATCTGGGTTTGACATGGCCTTGTATGTTAGGCAAAGGTCACCTCTGAGCAAGCGGTAAGCAACTGAATAGAGCTGGAGTTCTTTCAGTCGGGCAGCATAGGACAGATGTTTGAGACCCTTTATCCTTTTGGTGAGGAACTTTTGTGGCCTCTCCAGCTGCTGCAAGTGTCGGGTCAGATACATTCCGAATGGGGCATTGTACTCAATCATTGGTCTGATGAGTGATGAGTATAGAGAGACTATGACCTCCCTTGATCTAGATGAGAATCCCTTCATGATAAGGTGGGCAATGTAGAAGGTCTTCCTAACTACTTTAGCTACATGGGTGTTGAATGACAGACTACTATCAACCTGGGTCCCCAGGTCCCTGATAACTTCTTCTGTGCTCAGTGGATTGCCACCTATTTGGTAGCTAGGGGTAACCTTGTTTTTCCCGAAGGGTATGACTATGCATTTATTGGCATTTAACTTTAGGCCATGGCTCTGGCACCAGTTATCCGTTTCTGTGAGACCCTCTGAAGGATATCTGTGTCAGATGTGTTTTCTACTATGGCGCCCAGTTTGCAGTCATCTGCAAACTTTGTCAGCCATAACCCTCCTGTGTTTGCTTGTACTTCGGAAAAGTAGATGCCAAACAAGAGTGGGCCCAGGACTGAGCCCTGTGGTACACCACTTGTGACAGGCTTAGAGTCTGACATGGCGCCAGCAACTCTGACCCTGTGGGTTCTGTCACTCAGCCAGTTTGCAACCCATCTTGTGATGTATGGGTTAACATTTAAGCTGATGAGTTTTTCAATGATACCCGAGTGGGGTATTGTATCGAAGGCCTTCGCCAGATCGAGGTAGGCTGTATGGACTGCCTTTCCCTCATCAATGGCTTTGGTGACTGTTTCGAAAAAGTCAACCAAGTTTATAAGGCATGATCTGCCTTTGACAAAGCCAAACTGGGATGGATCCAAAGTCTGCAAATTCCCTATGTCTTTATTTATGAGGTCCATTATGATCCTCTCCATGGCTTTGCAGATAAGGCTTGTCAAGCTAATGGGCCGGTAATTTCCAGGGTCGGTGGAGGCACCGCCTTTGTGAAGTGGGACCACAGTTGCAGTGCACCACTCCCTGGGTATGTATCCAGAGGTAAGACTATGATTAAACAGCTGTCCTAGCTGTGGGTTTAATTCCTCATTGAGTTCGTGGAGCACACAGCCGGGGACACCATCAGGTCCCATGGATGCTGTGTTTTTTGCTTTGGAGAGAGCAGTTCTCACTTGGGCGTTGGAGATGTTTGGGGGGCTGCAATCACTTGGTATAGATATCTCTCCTTTTGGGGGGGAGGGGGGGGGAGTTTGCACTGAACCTGTCAGCCAGTATGTTGGCAATGTCTGTAGGATCAGTAATCTTCACATCATTTTGAACTAGTTCTGAGCATATCTGGGAGTTTCCTCCCAGGTTTCTAACATAGCTAAAGAAGGCCTTATGATTGTCTTTTGAGTCTTTAGCTATTTTTCTCTCAAAATTTGCTTTGGATGATTTTATGAGAGCTCTTAGTTTTTTACTTATAGTGATCAAGGGTGTCTTACCTTTTAAGGATTTTGCTCTATCTTGTAGTAGCTTCCTCCTTTTGTTGTAGAGTTTGTTTATGGCTGGGGTCCACCAGACTGGACACTTGCCTTTGGTACAAAGAGTCTTTGTTTTGCTTGGGATTGCCTTATCCATGCAGTCCTGCAGGTGCTGGTAGAAGGCATTTGTAAGTGATTCAGCGGCTTGAGTACTGTTTTCCGCCGGCTCGGGGGCCTTAAAGGAGACCACACTAGTCTTTAGTGCCTCCTTAGAATGATTCTTTCAGAAATGTTAGCCTATTTACAAATGAGCCAATATGCAATAAATTAGTAGGTGCATAATAGTCCTTGATGTGTTTTTCTTTTTAAAATCATAAGACAAAAAGCTGCTGTTTTGGATTCAAAGTAATAGAACCTGTAAATAAACTGATACTAGTGTAGATGTGGCAAAATGCTCGATAGTTACATTTAGATCTGTTATGATATATACAGCTTAAGCATAGATAACTTAAAATGCATGTTAAAATTCAAAGGCAAAAGGAAAAAGTTGAGTCTGAAAAACTTGGTAAACAATTATATCAAAATAATATTGAAGGACACCTCACAAATCTGGAAGATATTATTATGTTTATGTATTTATCCTTTTGTTCACTAGGTTAGTCTTATTAGGCTAGTAGCCTATTTTCAGGGGAGACCCAAGGTGCTTTTTTCATTAATTTTAGGAGAAAGTTTGCCAGAGCATCAGGTAGCTTCCCCTACTCTTAGTAATAGGGGGAAAACATTTGTGTGTGACACAACAGACTTCCTGTTTCTGTTCCAGACACAGAGACAGCCTGGATAAACAGGAAGAAACATGGCTGATACATATTTTGCAGAAACTGTAATGAAAGTTGCTGAAAATGTAGTTGAAATGGTAGAATTGCTACCAGAAGTTTTTTCTGACGATGTGGGTACATAAAAAAAAACAGTGACACTGGAGTAAATATAGATTGTAGCTGAAATGGAGATGGATTGAGAAGAAAACTTTCAGAGAAGATTGTTTTAAGGAGACACAGTACCTCTGAAAAATGCACACTGACATTATTTGGAAGAAATGGTAAACCAAATTGAGCCAGAAAATGGAGCAGCAATTTCATTGAGTGACTTCATGGAAAATTAGAAAAAGGAGAAGAAGAGACTGTGCCACATAAAGTTCCAGAAACAAATACTTGTGCACAAACTGTTGGAGAAGGAACAAAGAAGAAAGAATAAATAAAGGAAACAACAAAGAAGTGTACAGTACATGTGAGCAGTAAAAAATTTGGAATGGTATGAGGTTTGGGACTCTGTCATAGCACCTCTGGGTGTCAAACAAAAGAGGTAAGACCATTTATCTTACTTAATAAAGAAACTTTTTGTCACTTGATACTTGAGACTGAGCAGGCCATGGAAATTTGTTTTGCGTGAATATGAACAAAATAATATTTATTTATCCATGGTCAGAATATGTGGTGTAAGCTTTTTACAGACAAAAAAATAATGATCAATTTAGAACTGAAGTTGAAGCAAAAGAACTGAAACAACATGTGTTAACTATATGTAAAGAAGTAATGAACATCACAAAAATACATGCTGAAAGAGGACTATGGACTGGGGGATGGGAGTGTGGAGTAATACTGAAAATGTAAAATGATAATGTTATGCATGTACCTAATATTATGAATGTTCATGGTAATAGGGGCTTTATGAAAAGAGGGGTCAATAAAAGACTTGTTATTTTTGTGGGAAAAATGGCCATTTAATCAATGAATGTGATAAAAAGATGCTATTTATGTGGTAAAACAGCATAATGCAAAACATGTGTTTTAATGTGCAAAAATGTGGCAATACTGGTCATTCATGGCTAGAATATGAACTGAATATGCAAGAAAATGACAATGAAGTTATACAGGAGAAAATGATAAGAGAATGTATTATACAAAAACATGTACACAAAGATGTGACTGATAAAGAGGTTGTACATGAAGTTAAGGAAAGTAACAAGGAAAAAGAAATAGAGGACACAAGTGAGGAAGAAGTTGACTGGTGTACAGTAAGAAATAAAACAGAATTCAGTAGGGAAAAGAGTTAAAGAAAGGAAAAGAAAAATTCAAAAATATAATGCTTAGAGAATAAGAAAGGAAAGGGCTAAAAGTTTTATTATACTGACTGTTTTTAAAAGCTGAAAACATTAGCTTTAAATGTGAACAGTATGAAACATCTTAAGAGGAGAACCATAGTGGAACTAGGACGAATTACAGTAATAGACTTGAGATGGAAAAATATGTGTATAGATGTATAGCTTTATATGCATATGTAACAAAAAGAGAGAGAAATGATGTTTAAAAATATTCTTGAATATGCTTGTGCAAATCTGACATTATAGTGGTGGGCGATTTTAATTGTAATTTAAGAAAATAATAAGACCAATTGTGATGTTAAAATGGTTAAAGAAATTATAAGAAGTGGAAAGTTAAGTGTATTGGAGAATAACCACTGGACCTACAAAAGGAATGAAATTAGGACAAAAATGTATTCTTTTTTAATATCTGATAGTTTAAAAGTTAACAGAAAGAATTAAGTATGCTTGATTTTTCAGATCATGTGACTATATGGGTGTTAACATACAGGAAAATGAAGAATATATAAGAATAGGAAAATGAATACAGAGAATTAATGAAAAGAAATTAGATTTAGAAGAGAAAAATGAAGTTGTAGAATTATAGAAAAATCATATGAATATGAGAGAGTTTTATGAGCATTGGACTGTTCAATGGCTTAATTTTAAAGAGAAATAAAAAAGTGGTTTTAGAATGTATAAGGAAGAAAAGAAGAAAAGAAAAAGAGACGTAAGTTATTAAGTCAAGAAACATTCAATGGCTTATTAGAGATGAAAAATTCCTTTTATGAAAAATAAAAAGAAATATATAAATTAATTAAATTAAAATTAACAACTTGTTATATAAACAGAAATATTGTTTAAAAGAAAAGAAATTAAATGTAGCACCATATTTGAGTAAAATAATAAAAGAAGGAAAAATAATAAGAGAATTATTGCCATCACTTGCCATAGACAGCCTAGCAATACGCTGGTTTCAGTCCTACCTAAGTGCAGACAACAAGCTGTGCTATGGAAGGATAGCCTTTCTTCCCTACTGCCAGTCACCCTTGGAGTTCCTCAAGGGTCTATACTAGGACCTCTCCTATTTTCCATCTTCATTAATGATCTTCATACAGTCATCCCCAAAGTAACCTGCATTCAATATGCAGATGACTCAACCCTAATCTGTTCTGCCACCTCCCCATTAGACCTGCAGACCTTAACCCAAAATACTTTCAATGTAGTAGAAAACTGGCTCACTGACAGGCATCTTCTATTGAATCCAAATAAAACAAAACTGCTACTCTTCAGCCCCCACCCAGAAAGCTACACTCCCATCATTTACCATAACATCTAATAATGGCACAATAATTTCCCCAGAAAGTAAGACAAAACTATTAGGTGTAATTGTTGACAATAACCTTAAGTTTGATGCTCATATCGACAAAACCATTAAAACAGTCAACAAAAGCTAGGATCTCTATATAGAATTAAGGCATTTCTAACCCCAACTGCTAGGACGGTTATTGCCCGAACACATTTACTTTCAACCCTTCTTTATGCCTCCCCAATCTATACAAACCTGTGTAAATCTGACCTCAATAAACTCAATAGTTGCTACAACACCATAGCCAGATTTGCCACAGGCTCAACATATAGAACCCACCACTGTATTAACCTACGATCTCTAGGCTGGTTAGAGTTTCCCTCTCAAATCCAGTATAATCAATAAATAATAGCCTACAAAGTCCTCCATCAGTCTGAAAGCACACCCATACTCAAAAATATAATTACCCCTTACAGCAACTTAAAAACTATCCAGTCTTCTGACAAAATATTGGCACAAACTGTTAAATCTAAAAACTCAGCAGGTGACTCATTGTTTTGCAACTCTGTTAGAACAATCTGGAATCGACTCCCTGCTGAACTTACAGCAAACCAGACTATTAACCAATTTAAAACATCTCTCAAAACATTCCTAAAAGGTCACTGGCTGTACCCCTGTACCAACCCTGACTAACTAGCTTACCACTCTCTTCACTACCTGGCTATCTGTAAAATAGTCATTGTTTCAGACTTAGTCTCATTTTCATATGTATTGTACTACTGAATGACATGCTATCTTTTTCAGCCTTGTACCACTAAAAATGTCTAAGTTCGAGCAAGAAAACTACAATGTTAAGTTTAAGTATGTATGTATTCCAAGTATGCATATAATCCTATAATTCTGTACTGGTATCTATATGTGACTGTATAAAGCTGCTACTGTTTAACTCTTATGTAACTATCCACATGTGGAGCTTTTCTCCCCGGGCCTCCGCTGAAAATGGACCTGTGTCCAGTCGGACTATCCCGGTTAACAAATGTAAAATAAATAAAATAAATAAATAAATATGGAAGGCAAGCAAATAAAACAGCAGGAAGAAATATAAAAAATAATTAAAGAATATGTATTGGAATTATTTGCTAAAAGAGAAGAAAACATAGAACAAATTTATAAAGGCAAAAAATTAAGCAACAAAGATAATGAGTAGTTAGAACAAAAAATAACTATGAAAGAACTGAATGAAAGTCGAAAAGATATTAACATGAATTCTGCAACAGGGCTGGATGGAACTGAATATGGTATGTATAAAGAAATTATGAAGTGGCAAAAAATATTTTTTGTAGAAGATATGAATGAATTGTTAGAAACTGGAACTAAAGATTAAGAGATATGTACAGGATTTACAAAATTTATATTTAAAAAGAAAATAAAGAGGAGATAAAAAATTGGAGACCCATAATATTGAATAATATGGATTATAACATTTTTATTAGAATAATAACAAAAAGGTTACAAAAGTAGATAGGATAGTTGACTAAATTGTATTTGTAAGGAAAGGAAAAGGAAGTCAAGATTATTATGGATAATATGATAAAAATTGATGATATTTTAAATAAAAGTGTAGAAGTGAAGGTTATGATAGGTGATATAAGTAAAGCCTATGATAATATTCAATATGAATCATTATAAGGTTTAGAAATAGATAAGAAAAAATCCATAATTATGAGATATAACAACTATAAAAATATTAAAGAATGTAATGGTATTTTATGGAGCTTGTTTATTAGAAAACTTCCGGTTAAGGTAAATATGCCATACAAGAAAAAAGCAAGATAGAATGTGTAATAAATGTGGAGAGTTTGAGACCACTGAGCATGTGTTTCTGAAATGTGAAAGAGTTAATAATTTGTGGAAATAAGTATGTAACATAATAGGGTGAAAATCTTGTTAAAATTTGAGCAAATAGATATAGACATACTAGAATTTGGTTATTATGGTACACCAAAACAGGAAGAAGTGAAGAAAATGGAAGAGTAATATTTTATGTTTCATGAACTATATGGAACGAGAGACTAAATAAATTAAATACAATGGAAAATGAGAAAATAATATTTTGCTTGTGGATAAAAGAGTGGGGGAAATGCTTAAACTGAAGCTTATAATGTGTGGAGATTTGGAAATAGATATAAATAATGTAAGTATGAAAATATGTAGATAATATATGATGTATATATCAGTAAAAAACTCTCCTTGACAGGTATAGCGGGATCTTTCACATCCATCTATGCTTCCACCAAGTCATGTAGATGGGGCAAATGGGGCCTTAGTTTACTATCTCATCCAAAGGATAACACATTCAGGAGTGCAGCAATCCACCTACCTGCTCCAAAGGTGAGAATGCTACCTGCTGTGACACTGAAAATGCTATCATTGAATAAAATGAATGGTAAAAATGAAGAAACAAATCTACACCATATAAAATGTTAAGATTGTAAGGCTGACAGATTTCTGAAGTATTGTACAGCTTTATCAATTATTTACCTCATTTCCAAATAGAAAGGTGATCGACCTAAACATAACTAAACTATCCTTATAAACTTTTGCTTCTCTCTTCTAAAAGAAGATCAAATATATAATGTCTTATCAATAGTTCAACATGAGCTATTTTTACAATGGACTGAGTTAATACTGTTCCCATAAAAGTTGGCCTATGTGTAGTTATCTGGTCATGTCTAAGGAATATATCAACCAAGAGTTATAAGTAAAAGGTATACAGAAATGATTAGGCTTTCTTATTTGGGTTGGTCATTGTAACAAACTTTAGGGAGGCTAGTACTACTTACTAGCTTGAGTATGTGGGATTGCAAAGGAGCTTTTAAGACATTTAAAGATGTTTAGCTTTTCACTATAACCTGCAAAGAGTTCGATAATTTAGAGTTTTATACAGGAAAGCATTGATTGAATCAGAGCTGTTGCATGTAATTTGCTAATGTGTGGATTCACTTTTAGAGGTCTTGTAAGTGCACAGTGGTTTGTTGTATGGTTTAATAGCTTAGGATAATTTCTTAAACAAGACTGATAGATTACTGGGAATGTGAAAGGTTTGCTTTTTTTAGGGGAGGAAGCCACCTTGGCTCTAGATGATTGCCATTGTTGAAGTGACACCCCAATCCATGGGAAAATGGGAAAAGAGAGTTGTGGAGAGATGGGTGGATGAAATCATTTTAACAGAGTGATTAACTAACTTAATTTGGAGTTTGTTTTCAATTTTGGAAGGAATTATTGCTAAGACATGCAGTTTGCATTCTATGGCAGATACAATTGTAATTTTTCTTAGTACTAATTTAATATATTTAATTAAATGATACAGTACTTGACAGCACGTTTGGAGGATAGTCTGGAATTTACATTTTGAATTCGTATTTGAATAAAAAAGCATAAAGTATGATCTCTACATAGCAAAGCTTGTTAAAGATATTTATCTTTTGAACTAGTCTAGCTGAGACTGAGAACATAGGGCAATTACTAGGAATTGAGCAATTTTGTATATTTTTGAAAGGTAAGTAGCAAGCATTTGATTTTGCTAAAGTTAATTGTTAGTCCTAAGTGAATTAAACAGTAATTGATTCTGGGAAGGCTTTGGACTTATGACATTTGCATTGTGTTGAAGAATAGATGACTTTGCATTATGTTGATGTCATTTTCTCATTGGGGTAGGGTAATGCTGCCGCTTGCCATTTAAATTTCTGTTTTGTATTTGGTTACACACGGTGTCTGAGAAAACAAATAAAGTCTGATAGTAGTTCCTTCAGCTCTGCAAAATCCATTTGTTTTTTCAAATTATCTTTAGTTTAGCATAACACTTTTTTATGTTTTATGAATGTGGCTGCTTCTAGCTTTTTAATAATGATGCCAATATGGGAATAGGCCAAAATGTGTCCATGTGCCCAGATTTTGAGAAGTACAGAGATTAGGAGTAGGGATTATTCTGTCACATTTCTAGAATTGTGTCAGGTATCCGTTTGGATAAATGGGTTAATGACAGGAATTAGGAGAATGTATGTAAGCTGCTGACAGCACGTAAACAGATGCAGATGAATATCTACAGAAAAGAGGAAATATCAGCATATCAGTTACAGCAATCAGGCTTCACGAAGGTTGTTAGCTCGTATGCTTAACTTTCAACTGTATGAACATAAAAGAGAGCATAGCAAGCAAAACTTATCATTTTTTTTTTCATAAATTAACATTTTTTACATCCTGAGAGAAAATGGAGTCACCCCTGTCTAAAGCAGGAGTAAAACCCCAGTTTGTAATATTTTGTCCATCATCCCAAATTCAGCAAAAGACCATCTTTGCAAAATTACATTCACTAATGCAGCATGAAACCCTGAGATCTTCAAATCAGTGGGATCAGCAGGACCTCAAGGGACAAGAGTCAGTGCACTGAACAATCTCATATCAAAAGACTAAATAGAAAATAGTTTAGAAGCCTGAATCAGAAACTCAGTGATATCCATCATGGGGCTTTTATTTCATCTGTATGAATCATCTCCATATTGGCCCTTTGATACCTTTCTGTTGCTGTGTGCACACCAGTGTGAGAAGTGTCTTGGCCTGTGTGGTGTTCCCTGAGGAAATCAATTTTATGTGTTGCAAAAAAAGCAACTGTTTCAGCAAAGTCTTTAATGACATGTATATTATTGCACTGCATCTAGGTGTTCAACTTTTTAGAGTAGTATACCCCTCTCTTTTACTTACTTTACCTTCAGAAGCTTGATTACAAGACTGTAAGAATTCTTCTTAGCCAGAAGCTCTGCAGAATAGTTTGCTTTTAAGTGCATCACGCCCCTCCATGATATGTTATAGCCATTGCGGCCCATGACAACCTCAGAATTTTCTCTTTATCAAAGTATCTAAAAATTGATTATCACTGACCTGGTTGTACTTTCTAGGTCACTGGCTTTAGCCTTCAAGTCTCTTATACGTTCATCATACTTTCATAATCTGCAGATTTTCCAGTGTGGCATTTTTCATTAGCTACAGAAGCTTGAATAGCCAAATTATTCTCTCTCTGTCTCTCTCTCTCTCTGACTCCGTCTGTCTCTCTCTCTCTGTCTGATACAAATATGAAGGTTTTCAACAAACAACAAAAGGCTCACGTAGTACAGAAAGCAGCTACACCAAAGTTTTGCAAATGGCTCTATTATCCTGCTCATATCTTAGAGCAGTAAGCAAGAGATTCTGCATATGAAGAAGCTCTTTTGGTGATTGCAATTCTGTGTGTAGACTATCTAGATCAATTTCAGAGAACTGCATGCTCAAAACCTTAGTTGCAATGTCCTGTATCAGAAACTAGGTCATTAAACTGAGACACTGTGGAAGGAGATGTGTAAATTACATCCTTCATTTCCTGAATTACAGATATCAGGAATTTCATGTGGATAAGGTGCTGAGGTAGGATTCATGATGGGGAAAGCCTTATATGCAAGTTTGTTTATTTTTCCTCCCAGATACATGTGACTCAGTTTCAGCAAGCTCTGAGAAAACATAAATGCATTGACACTATGTTGGCTTTAACTTCAACGTTTTATGATTATTAGACAACTGATTCTCTGACTTATCCAAGCATATGCACTTTTTTTAATAGCTGCGCGTTTTCTTTTTCTTTTTTTATGCACTGCAAGTAGCTAGGTTGGTGCATGTACAGAATCATACATTGACTAGTTTTACAAAACATCACTATCCAGAGTGTGTGTAATATTGTTTCACCTTAATGTTATTAACTTACATTAATACCTTAGAATGTATTGAAATGTATGTCTTTTTTGGGTGTTTCTTCCCACAAAAGCTAATGTTACACATAAAAAATCCTGTGATATGTGCAAATGCATACTGCAGAAATCTTTATTTTATTGTGTGAGACATACACTGACTAGTTAACTGAGAATAATTTGCAATCCTTTCTATCATTTTATAGAAGTCACTATTTAAAGTCACTATTTAAGATTTGTGAGTCAGTCAATGTCCCATCTGGATCAACACCATACATTGTACATTCTTTTGATATTAATAAGACTTTTGCATTCATGTCTTTACAAAATAGGATACAAAGTAAACAGAATTGCTGGTACCTCTCATTTCTTTTCGTTTGAGTCGTACATTTGAGAGCACACATTACCGGTCACCTGAGAAAAGCGTAACGTTTACTTTCTTCTGCTTTTTGCACCACCGAAGCAATGTATTCTATAGCAACAAGGGAGGATCGGTGATTTACAAATGCAAAGTATTCAGTTCCATATCATTAGCCACAAATCTGAGTGCTTATCATAACTAGTTTATTTAGTTTTTATGTATTTACTTATTTAGTTTACTTATTAATTTATATACTCATTTATTGATTGATTGGGTAGGTGAGTTACCATTTTCAGCCATCATCTGGGCCATAGGGCACATGGAACAAAGTAGAGTGTTACAAATCCAAATTGTTTTCATTCAGGACAATCTATGAATCAGAACAACATAATTACTTCAATTTTCTTCATTTTTCTCCTAATACTTAAATGCAATTTTATGTAAGCTCTCCTGTTTGTTTCCTAGTCCTTCTGTTCCTCATTCAAACTCTCTGCTGTTTTTTACTGTCAGCATTATGAGACCTTGTAACCTTGCATCAGATGTAGTCGAACTTGTCTTGCACATACACATTTCTGTTCATTTTACATTCTTGACTAATTCATAACAGGTATCAGGCTATTTTTTATACTGATGTGTCAGTACTTTGTTTCTAATCCATTTATTGAGCTCATTTTCAACAGTTTTTTCCTTGTCCTCACTATCTGTCCTTCCCCATCATACAGTCTAGCCCGGCTTGGAGTAGAACTAGCATTATGCACAGGTGCATATTATCACCACAGTTTTCTGAATGTTGTTCTCATGAATATTATGGCAGTAGTAAGGTGAGTAAGGAAGACCAGTGTTCCCTATCCCAAACAAGGCTGTACAGTTCATCTTGTTAATTCCACATTAATTTCCATGCAACACTTAGAGATACTATTCATTCGATCAGTCCTGTATTTGCCCTTGTGGCTTTCTTCAAGTGGGTTATGCCTGGTATACCTCCTGTCAGTAAGTAACTCAGGGGTACAACCGTAAGGCACCCAAAATACCTTAACATTCCAATGTAGAATAGTCATGTCTGTACTACAAGCACTTCCTATCTTGCCAGGCTCCACTGTTGTGATGGGTAACTCAAACTACCCTTCAAATGAAGTGCATTTATGCTGCTTGTATCTGTGATTTCATCCTTTCAATCACAATGTAGTGCTCATAACCTGTGAGATATACACTGACTAGTTAGTGGAGAGTTTTTTTTGTGAGATAAAGTTCTTATTCCACCACAATTCAGTGCAATTCCGGCAGTACTGTTACAACTGAAACCATTTACTGTTTGGCCTCCTGCTTTCCTCTGGGGTCATTTATGAGCAAGACCCTAAGATCCTCCACTTTTGGTAGTTGATCTCTCAGCTGCAGAGGGCTATCAGTTCTTGTACAGAAATGACATCTGACACTAATTTTGAAGCCCCGATTTTAATCCCTCTCGTTTCACATGCAGCACTAAATTGATCCAATGCATGCTGGAGATTGCCATTACTTCAAGCTGATAGGACAATAACATCTGCAGACAACAAAGATGCAACCCTCACTTTTCCAATGTGGATACTCCCCAGATCTTGACTGTGTCTTTATATCCTGTCCATTAAATTCACAAACAGGGAAGCAGACACAACACACTTTAGCAGAGTCTTACAACCAACATGAATGCTTTCAATTTAATGCTGAGACTGCAGATACTACTCTCACACCTCTAATATAGATAATTGCATACAACAGTTACTCTGGAACCAAGTACTGTTGTAGCACTTCCCATATGGCATTTCCGAATGTACAATGCAATGCATTCCTCATTTTCTCAGAATACATGTAGACAGTATAAGTAAAATCTTGTTACTCTGTCAATACTTCAGTAACTGTACATGGTCAAATAGCTGGTCCACTGTTTCCGAACCCTGACACTGCTGAATCAGAGGCTCGAGTATTGGATATTCGCTTTTCCAGCATCTCTGAAATATTTTTCCAAGGAGCCTGATTAGATCCCTATGTAAATAAAGTATAGCCTCTTGTCTTCTTTTTTAGAAATTGGGAACACTGCTCTAACTTGCCAACCCAGATGTACCACACCAGCCTCTCACACAGCATTGAAAGGGTATGATATCATACTCTAACAACATCCGACACCTTTAGCATTTCCAGCCAGACCTCATCAACTCCCAAAGCCTTGTCTCATCTCATCTGTTTTATTACCAGTGTGACCTCTTATACCAGAATGGAACCAGTTCTGGTATTTGAATCATGCACTACCTCCAATAAAGAGGACTCATCCACATGATTCAAGAGTCCTTCAACATGTTTCTTGAACCTCTTAACAATGTCCCTAGTCAAGATTAGCAATTTCTTCACCTTTACAGATAACAGCCATAACGGTGGTCTACTTCACTATCCCCATTTGCTGGATGGTTTACCATAATCTGTTTCAGCTCATCCAAAGATTCTCCCCCATAAAAGCATCAAACTAACACCACACTGGAGCTTCTACTTCAGAAACTGCTACAGCTGTTGAATTTCTGGTTTACTGGTACCTATCAGTAAAATCCAATGTGTCCCCCCCTCCTCATTAGCATTGTATAGGAAACTTTTTTTTATAATCAGAGAGTCTCTGCCAGAATTGTTGTCCATTATCAGGATTTAAAGTTAGTGCAGAGACATTGCTGACTATCTAATAGCCAAAGCTCTTTGGTCTTCTGCACCAGCAGCCATATACTTTTAACCAGATGGGGTGAACCCACATGAGGGCTAAGAAAGAATGTGTATAAGCCCTTATGTGGGCTCTCTTCAACCATGACTCAGGCAATGGTAGGTATTGTAAAGTAATTAATCAGACTTTACACTGAGCAAAAGTTAATCAGATCAATTGAAAGCTGTTTCATAATAATTTTTACAGCAGGTTGCATCTTTCACTTCTAAACACATATTTGTTAAATGGGAAGAGCAGATTGGGCTAAGATACTTTTCAGATATAACTAGGAACACAAGAACAGCATCTTTCATAAGTGGCTGATATTTTTCTATATATCACCAGTTAATAATTATTGTTCCCTTCTTTAGCTTCAGGTCTCCCATGTGGAGCACCCTATGATTCCTTTCACTCCCATCCAGGCTGAAAGCTGACATATTCATTCCACAGCCATGGTAAGTGCTATAGACCCCATTCTTGCATTCACTGGTGAGATTCTTATCAGTCAATTTGTTTCCCTTTTGAGGTGAGAGTCAGGTACTGAACAGGCCATCATTCATGTGAGTGTCCTCCCTCCTTATCTACCTCCCTAACTGTGGCAGCTGGTGACTTCACTTAGAGTTTTGCTGACTTTAGAGAGCTCCATATAAGTGCTTCCATGTACCTGTCAAGATCCCAATACTCTTGTTAGACTCAGTGGTGTAGTGAGTTACATGGCCAACCTTCCCCCAGGATCATTGAGCAGGCAGAGGGACTCATTATCACCTTCTCTGCCTTAATCCTTCCAGAGCCCAGGCAATTTAATCAAACCCAAGTAATGTTTGTCATAATCAGAACTTTATTTCACTGTGCCATAGGCCCAAGACAAGTGAATAATTCTTTGAATTTAAAAAGTAATATATTCACTTTAAGTGATCATGCAAGGTAACCACATACATTTTTGTAATTTGTTATAACAGATATACCTAAACAAGAAAGATGATATATACTGAGCAACTTTAAGAAAAACATACTAGAAATTCCAAAAAAATGTGATTAGAAAAATATATATACAAGTATATATAATAATAATTGACACTTTTAGGTATAATTACATACATTATATTAATATAATAATTATGTGAATAAATACATTATATTGTATAGGAATATGAATGTAGGCTACTATAATTAGTATCATCTTTTAATGTAGCATTTTCAGAACAGCTTAGTACCACCTATTTACTAAATCATCAAATCATATTGAAAAGCATACCGGTCTTTTAATCAGTTAATTTCACATACAGCTAAACATTTATGGCTCTTACAAAACAAGAACAGTGAAAAGTGCCACATCACTAAGTCATCTGGTAGATCATCTGTTGTTAATGAAAATAAAAGCATGGAGCTGTATAACTCTGTCACATCTGTTGCTAGTGTAATGCCACATAGCCAAGCAGAAGTGATAATATGAGTGCGCTAGAGAAAGCAGTTGTGCTATTTATTTTTCTGGTTCACTGAATGGTGCATTTACATCCCTGTTAGTGAAGAACTTTGACAGTACACAGTCTTAAGGAGCCTATTGTATGTAGTTACAATTCTAAGTTTTTTGCTTGAGTTAAGTACTATAGCTAAATTGTTTAGTGGTTCATAGAGCTGGCATGCCAGAAATAACAGCGTTGTGCATTGTTTTATTACTACTACTACTACTACTAATAATAATAATAATATCATTTGTTAACCAGGTAGGCCCAGTGGGCACAGAATCATTCTGAGGGGCAACCCAGGAGAAAAGTCTCATTAAGTGAGTTGCTCAAGGTCACACAGTAAGCAAATAAGGGTTCAGAGAGTTAAACAGTGGACCACCGATCACGGCCTTAACCCTCTGTATCAACTGTCAGATGTGTCGTTATATGGCTTGTCGTTTTACAGCAATTCCTGTCAGGAACAATTCTACATTTATGCAACTTCTTTATTATTCACATGTAGTTAGATAGTGGTCATATTTAATAAAATGCTTTTTTAAACTATCAGAGACAAATGACGAACAGTGACAACCGGATGATATAGTTATTTTTAATCTGTAGGAGTACAGATCTAAATAAGACAGAAAACACACTGATGTTCTGTCATGGCTACCCATTCCTACTGAAACATGAAAGGGCTGACTGAGGAAAAGGGCAGATTGTGAGAATAAGGCATCTTTCTTGAAACCTTGTTTTATGCTGTGATTGTATCCTTGAAAGTTTAGTTTCTTAGATCCCTTAGGGGCAAGGTTGAGGTGTTAATGCAAAAAATAAAGAATGTTATCCCATAGCTACAAATCATAAATGACAGGATATATGGCCAAACTATTATATCCTTAATGTGGAAAAATTAAAATTCCACCAGCATAAATCATTTTCTAAAGGTTATAATTTTTTAGAGAATGTTTAAATCTTTATGTATAGATTGCCCTGCTGTTAACAGCTGCATCCATAGCATTTGTTCACATTGGA
This sequence comes from Protopterus annectens, assembly GCF_019279795.1. Classification (NCBI taxonomy): domain Eukaryota; kingdom Metazoa; phylum Chordata; order Ceratodontiformes; family Protopteridae; genus Protopterus; species Protopterus annectens. The sequence goes on along the minus strand of NC_056725.1, from coordinate 1,105,071,540 downwards.
GAAGGCATATAGCAAATCAAACCAGAAGTAGATAAAAATCACGCAGCAACTGAATGTGCCAAAAAAAACAAAAGAAACAATATACAGTGAAGGACTAGATGAGAAGGTAAGAAATGTGGAAAATACATAAATATAGTTGCAAGTATAGAAAACTTGTGGAAGAACCTCATGTTGATCAGGAACTAACGCAGGAATGGTTAATGAGAGGCAAATTCAAACCAAGAGATGAAAGGTTAATATTGGCAGGCTAAGATAGTAGGCTACATACATGCTGGTTTACAAAGTCCATTGAACATGTGGGAGAAATAGACAAATGTAGGATTTGTACAACTGAATTGGAAACAGTTCCACACCTCGTTGCTGGCTGTGACATACTAATGGCAGAAGGACTGTATACTGAAAGGCATAATAACATAGCAGGACTATTGCACTGGGGATTGTGCAAACATTATGGTTTTGAAGTGGCTGAAAAACACTAGAAATATGAGCCACAAAGCATCATAGAAAATTATGAAGTCTACATCATGTGGGATCACCCATTACCAACATTTCAAAAGACAGATGGTCCATGAAAAGAAGACAAAAGTAGCATTGATCATTGAAATTGCCACACCCAGTGACTATAGTCTCTTGCGTACAGACAGATTTATAGTCATAAGATATCAGGATCTGCAGGCAAAAACGAGAGCAATCTGTTAAAAAAGATACCCAGACAGTTCCAATAGTAGTAGAAGCAATGGGTCTTATAAAAAATAATCTACAATCATATTTAGACATGTTACCAATACATGTAACCATGTACGAACTGCAGAAGGAATCATTACTGGGCACACTGCGGTTGCTGCAAAGAGCACTTCTGGCTGACATCAAAAATTGAAACAATAGTAATTTCATGAACTTTAATCGTAATTTGACTTGGGAATGGGATCCATTCTGATCATGGTATTAGAAACCCAAAAGATTTGGAGACATTAAAAAAATACATTAGTTATATAATGATATAATGGGAGTTATTTGTCATTGATATCCTTAGAACTCTCTTGTCTGCAGTTTTACATTCTAGGTATGATCTTCCTTTGTCAAACGTGTTTGAGAGAAGAGGTTCAAAAACAGTGAACCAAAAGTTTCCAAGATTGTTCAGTTAAAAAAATATGAGAGTTTTGTGTAGAACACTCATCTTGAGAGCCATGCCTGTTGACACTTCTAGGGCTGCTGATTGCCTGTGAGAGTCTGGTGTCCAGTTGATGCACATCACTTGAGTGTGTTCGGTCAGAAAAAAAGATTCATAGAGTTGATGTTTATGCTCATCTGTCAAAGTAAAGGGAAGGAGACAGGGGCAATGCCAATCAAGTTGCAGGCAGAAACATTGTGAAAGAAAATGTGCTAAACGTTATTAATAAAAGCTGCTTCTTGGGACACAGAGTGTCACTTTCCTGCTGAGCAAAATGCCAGAGTTCATATGGGAGGTTGAAGAGTACAGTCTAGATCTAGATTAAGCTGATCTTACCTCTGCACAGAACACTGTTTCTGGAACCAAATTCTTAAATGTAGATGTTTTCTCCATCTCTGAGAATGAAATTCAGGAAAGGTTTAATGTAGATGTGAGATGCTCTCAAACATCTAACTAGATGCTGTCTGGAGTTTGCTTTAGGAAAAGATGGGGCTGCCACAATGTGACTGTGATTTGCTTAAAGGAAAACATTGTATTCCCTGCTTATAGATATTTCTAGTATCTACTCAGAGTGTTCTGTCTTCTTAAAGACTGTGATTGTATGGGTATATTGACTAGACCCCTTAAACCATTTTCAAATGAAGAACACTGAATCATGAAACCATAATGTCCTACAATGTTATGTATTGTATTGAACATGTTTTGTTTTATCAAGCATTTTCTGAAGGATATCAAGTCTGAACTACTATGCCTGTCATTACATAGTGACCACAATCTACAACTCTTTTTGCCAGAAAATCATCGATTTTAGGATCCTTAGGACTGAGAGAGCAGAATTAAATTGGATTTTACAATTTAGGGCCCATGTTAACCCAGGGCTAAATGGCATAACCTATCTCAAACCCATACTTAAGGGTAAACATGAATCTGTGTAGACTACAGTCCAGCATATTTCTAACTGTATTAAATGATTGCTTCCATTTTGTATCTTTAGTTTCAGTTTTATTAATTTTATTTATGTGTGTTTTTATTCATATTAATGTGTTTTATTAATGTGGTTCTCATACACAAACCTGTGTATGTATAAATATATATTTTTTAAGATATGATTTCTAACATATAATTTTAACATATTATTATAAGGTTTTATCATAGTATGCCTTAACAGTTTAAGGTTGTTTCTTCTTGTTACTTCTCTTTTAACCAATTCAACTTCTAACTGCTGATTAACTTAGACATGTGACCTTTACATTCTATTTAAACCATGCACTAGCCTTTGTTAGTTGAATTATGTGTGTGAGGAAGCGCTCTCGGTGAAAGTTTTTACTTGCATGCCTGGGAAATTGCATGGAATCATTAAAGGATTTTAGTTCACCCAGTGTACTTGGAATATTGTATGGAATTATTAAAGGATTTTAGCTCACTCTGCCCTGGTTTCCAGTGATTTTCTCTTTTCATCTTGAACTTAGCTGGTGTATCACTGGATTTACCTGTGTGCTAGTTCACTCATCTTTTGTCATAGACTTTATGATAAACAGATAAAAAAAATGAGGCAAAGTTGGGGACAGTTCAGAATTATGCCCTCTCTGTGCATGCTCAGACCATGAATCACAGCCATTTGTATTACTGTTCATCTCAGATATCTGCTTGGGATCAAGTTCATGTATGAGTACATAAACAATGACCCAGAAATGCATCTCACCTTGCTGCTGTCAGAACTATGCAGAGCAACCCACTGGAATTTCCTTTTGCCCTTCAACTTCTTGGCTCAAGACTCAGAGACAAAGACTCAAAATTAGGAACAGATTTACCAAGCTATTTATAAGCTTTATATTAGCAAGCATTTTCTGAACAATGCAGAATCTATAATTCACATGCTTGTTATTATACATTATACAACAACCCCCATTAATATTCCAAAACGTACACGCTGATTGGTCAGCGTGCACATTATAAATCAGAGTTATAGTAATGGAAAAAGGTCCAGTCGCCTGGACTTTTTCCATTAGTATAATTCTTTTATTACAGCAACGGAGAACGCAAGATCTCAGTTGCTGTTTAGACACTGTCTAAAGAAGTTTAACAAAGCGAGACAGCTTTAAAAAAAGTAACGGAGATCTTCCTATCTCCGTTGCTTTTTTGAAAGGTGTCTTGCTATGTTAAATGGGTTTAACATAGTGAGACAGCTTTAAAAAAAGCAAAGGAGAATCTCTGTTGCTTTTTTAAAGCTGTCTCGCTATGTTAAACTCCTTTAACATAGCGAGACACTTTGTAAAAAGCAACGGAGATCTTGCTTTCTCCGTTGCTTTTTTCAAAACTGTCTCGCTTTATTAAATACATTTAACATAGCGAGACAGCTTTAGAAAAACAACAGAGATTCTCCGTTGCTTTTTTTAAAGCTGTCTCGCTATTTTAAACATAGCGATACAGTATGTAAAACGAAGATCTTGCTTTCTCTGTTGCTTTTGCCCACAGCTCTGATGTTCTGCATAAGCATACTCATGCGCAGTACATCAGAACTGCCGCAGAATACCAGACAGCTGCAGAAGGGCAGCAAGGAGGCATTATACAATGCAATTATTTAAGAAAAATAATTATTTTTGTCTTAAATAATGTCATTGTATAATAGCAATAACCCACTTCTGGGTGTGGGTAATGTTGGATTTACCCACGGTTGTCTTTGTTTGGCCACTCGGGCTTCGCCCTTGTGACCAAACCACACCAACCGTGGATAAATCCAGCATTACCCACACCCAGGTGTGGGTTATTGCTATAGTAACTGCAATCCACAACAGCCTGCAATAAAAGCCACTAACTTTACCAGGTACAGACAAACATTCTTCTCAACATAAGCTTTGGTTTTAGTGTGTGTGATTATACTCTGTTAAAGGCTTTTCACAGTTGAGGTGCTAGAGAATTACCGTGTATTTTAATAAAAATAACTATTTTTGGACTACTGGCCAGTCTCGTGTGGTATTCGCTTAAGTATTTTCTGCTTTTTTTTTTGTGGTTTACATTCTTTGCTCAAAACTGCTGGACAAAAATAAACATAATGGGGGAACAGTAGAAAAAAGGGGCAGTTCTTAAATATTTTATCTATACTATAAAATATATAAACTCACTGGCCAAGGTATCCCTTTTCAGAGGTGTCCTATAGCACTATCTGCTACTGACTTGTTCAAAGTCACACATTAGGCAAATGGTAGGGAAAGGAATCAAACCCTGTACTTCTGGTTACACAAAGCAGTTTGCTAACAGTTGACAACTTTGATTCCCTGCACCAAGTGCCAAACACTTCTAATTCACTTAGTTAAGAGAACAGCAGCGGTTGAAATGACATACATTTTCTGAACTACAAGCACTATGGAATCTAATAGCTGGCATTGCTGACTGACAGTAATTCACAGTGATTTACAAGAAAATAAAAAAAATTTCAACGGACTGCCAAATATGAGGCAATAGCAGAGATGTTTTACAAAACTGGGGCAGATGAGAGACTACTGTAATTCACTTAACATTGTTAACAGACTGAGTTTTTTTTTTAATTCCTCATATGCATTTTCTGAAGAATAAGAACTCTAAACTCTAATTATTGCTTTTAATTGACTGACAGTAATTCTCAGTGATTTAACAAAAAACTGATTTTATTTACAATGCAAAAATATGAGGCAAGGTCACAGACTAGTCATGGACTTTCTCCAATAATAAAACAAAACTCTAGTGGCATTATTTTCCCATCATGCACATGGTCATTATGGCATCTGCTAAATGAACATCATTCGGCAAGTGCCATGCTGGCCAGAAGCAAAATTTGTAAAACTAAGTGACTCCAAGATCACTGACTTCCCTGCTTGCTACAAAAGCAAGAAAAATAAATCAGGTAATCCTAGCCTAGCAGGTAACTCCAATCCCCAAATTCCCAGCTAATAGGCTGCACCCTGTAGCGCAGCTATAATTTCAACGTCCAGCTCAGCCATCACTATTATCCACTTTTAATAGTGCTGGTCCATCAGTCAGATTATCAGAGTCTTCTGGAGTAACAAGCACAAGAGTACTACACAGCATAGCACTGTCTGTTGTCAAAACTTATTGACTTATTTTAGCAAGTGCAAATCAGTGATAGTGTCACCTGTCACGTTAAAGACAGGCTTAGGTATAAATCTGCCATCCCTCTAAGCCTGAGCCTGCTATCAGTTCCACTAACAAGTGTAGTATCAGGAAGTGGGCACACTGACCATACCAATGAGGATAAGGAGTGAGTAACAAATTTGGGATAAGTAGGAAGCATGGTTGGATGGAAACAGAAGACAATATGTATAAATGATTAAAAGAAATGGTCATGTTTTAGTTTTAAGTAAAGTTAAGAAAAATTAAAATGGTCCCTGCCTACCTGACTTCCCAAAACAAAAGAATCTAAAGGTTATTAGGGATAATAGGTTCAAGGTGGGTCAAGGTGGCAGGCCCCAAATTAGCAAAGGTTTTCTCACCTAGATTTTCAATTATATGACCCCTTTTCTTATTCACAAGATATTAATAATGCAAATAAATATACCTTCTATTCACCATGCCACAAAATGTGGGCTAGAATAGATTACTTTTTGATATCTAAAGCACTAACGAATTTAGAACCAGTGGTGGTTATACATACTCGTCATCTATCAGATCACTCAAAAATTTCGTTAAAATTTTCTAAAGATTTAAAAGACACAAGAAGGCATAGGGGTTATAATTGGTCACTCAACCCAAATCTTTTAAGTAAAAAAGAGATGGCAGATGGAATTATAAAATATTTGAAAGAATTTACAGATAGCTTGAAGTTCCAAAAACATACTCCTGACATTGAATGGGCGACAGCTAAAGCTCAAATTAGAGGATTTCTTATACAAAAAGCCTCATATTATAAGAAAATTCATAATAGTGATATTCAAAAACTAGAAATAAGAATAAAACAACTTGATAATGAGCTGATTCAGAATTTTAATGCTCAAACTGAGGAGGAAATGTTGAAGCTTCAAAGGGATCTCTTTTTGCTTCATAATAATAAATTAACACTTCAAGAACATAGGTGTTTAGTGAAATATGCTAATAATGTTCAAATACCATCAAAAGCACTGGCAAGGATTATAAATCAATCAAAAACAACTGGATATATTTCAGAAATTCAGTATAACGACACAATATATTCTAAAACTGAGGATATTGTTGATGTTTTTGGGAAAATCTATACTAAGGTGTATGAGGGGCAAACTGATAGGTCTCTACATAACCAGAATAAAAGTTTTCTGCAAAAATTAACTTTCCAGAATTAGAAGAGAGCCTGCAAAGTGACCTGATTAAACCTATTTCTAAAGAAGAAATAGTATATACAATTCAACATATGAAAGTACATAAGTCACCAGGGCCTGATGGTATTACAGCTGAATTTTACAAAGAGTTTGCTGATAGTTTGGGAAAAGAATTGTCTCATGTATATAATTATATAACTAAAAATAAAATTAGTGACCCCCACCTCAATGCGTCAAAAACAATTTTCATACATAAAACCAATTCGGATCCCCTTAACCCAGATAATTACAGACGAATAGCACTAATGAATGTGGATATGAAAATTTTAACATCAATTATAGCATCGAGACTAAAGAAGGTTTTGATATATCTAATTTCTAAGGAACAAGCTGGATTTATGGCAACTAGACAAACCAGCGATAACACACTTACACTGCATAATATGATGACGTATGCTAAAAAACAACTTTAATATCTATGCTCTTATAATAGATGCCCAGAAAGCATTTGATAGAGTAGACATAAATTTTTTGTTTGATGTGTTACCCTATTTTAACTTGCCCCAAGAATTCATTCAGATACTACAAAGATTATATAGTAATCCATACACTACGCTATACATCAATAGGACTTATTCTAACAGAATACAGATTAAAATGGTACTCGTCAGGGTTGTCCCATGTCCCCTTATTGTTTAACCTATATCTAGAACCCTATTTTTATATATCAAGCAAAATTTGTATCATAATGCACCAATAATTTATAGGAATAAAATATTAATGTCAGCATTCACGATGATCTTATTATTTATTGTACAACCCCAATTTCAGACAGTGAAAAGATATTAAAGCTCATAAACGAATTTTCAGTAGTTTCTAATTATAAAATTAACTTACAGAAAACGAATATCTTCCCATTAAGAACCCCAAAACCTTTTTCACTAATGGCCCTGATGGGGAAGTTAACATGTAAAGAAAATATTAAATATTTGGGTATCAACTTCTACGGATAATAAGGACTTTTATAACAATAATGTTAAATGAGTATGGGAACACATAATAGCTGATTGTGACAGATGGAAGAATTTAAAACTACCGGTATTAGCAAAAGTATCAATAGTGAAAATGAATATACTACCACGAATGTTATACATATTTAGGTCTGCCCAATTATCAATTTCAAAAACAGTTTTTAAACAAATGCATAAAGATCTAGCTAAATTTATCTGGAACCCAAAAAGAACTAGAATATCTTATGAGAAATTAATGACCCCTAAAACAAGAGGGGGACTTGAGCTACCAAACTTTGAAGCATATTATTTGATTGTAAACGCTAATAAAATTTTAAGAATTGCTAATTATGATGTAACGAATACAAAATGGATACCAACTTGGGTGGTCTTGAATCATAAGCATATTTTGGATAGGAAAATAAATCCTAAAGCATTGCCCTTTATGGACAAAATTAGTCTGATAAAATATGGGGTCATGGACCACATAATAACCAGTGTCTCATCTTTGCAAACTTTATTTCAGTCCGTAGATTTATTGCAATATATGATGGTTCTTCAACCTTTCCACAGGAATCCTAATTTTAAACTAAATAATCAGTTGATCGATCTCAGCAAATTTCCATTAATACTTAATCTGACTCTATTTGATGTTTTTAATAAACTTGACTTATCGGCTTTACAAATTAGACAGGAAATGAATCTACCTAGAAGTTACATTGTTATAATAAGACAAGTTAAAGAACTTGCCTTGAGCTACTTTAGGAACTTTAAACCTGCAGCCGGATTTGTGGATAAGTGCTCTGAATTGTGGCAAGCTATCCAACAAGACACTAAATTTATAGCAACTGCATATAAATTAATTAAGGATTTGAAATTTCAGGACAAAATTTTGCTTTCAGAGTATTGGGTAAAAAAGTAACAGTAACAGACAATCAGATATTAAAACAATTGATATAACTAGGAAATCAGTTTCTTTTCAAAACTGATGTACACGCAATTGATGATTTGGAACAATGCATATTACACACATCTTAGATTACATAAATTTAACCCTAGGAATTCTCCAATTTGTCCATACTGTGCAGATCAAACAGCGGATCTTCTTCATATGTTCTGGAGTTGTAAATGCGTATATAAACTTTGGAACTCTCTTAAAGTACAACTGCAAAAGATGGGTTATCAAAGTTCTACACTGTCATGGGAATTTATGATTCTACACATTCCTCCAAGAGAGCTTTCCAGATCGCAAACTATTATTTGTATGAATATTTTTTGCTGATGAAACTCTATATAGCCACAAATTGGCTAGAACCACATAAGACATCATGGAATAATTTTAAGCTTGTGGCTATAAAGCATATACTAGCACATAAATTACTTCTGAAACAAACTAACAAAAATATTAATAACCCAAAAATATGGGAAAAGGTCTTCAATATTATATTAGCATGATACTGATTTTAGGAATATATTAAATATAGGAAGCATTTCATGTAGATATTGTATAAATGGTTTGTAGTAGTTATAGTGTATTATGTGTGTGATGTTTATTGTATTTTTGTAATGTTTTTGGAAAATATATTTCAATAAAAATTTATTATGGAAAAAAAAAAGGTTTTCTCACCTACAGAAGTTTTAAATCTGGGCATGCCAGAGAGAAATTATTGTCCTGTGTACATCTGTGTTCATATGGGTTGTCTTGTAATGGTAGTTTCACTCTTAGAGGGGTGTAGTGACTATACTTTAGAACTTTGTAAACTTGAATACTCAGAATAAAAGTGCCTTACACACTGAAAGGCATTTGGATTTTTTTAGCAAATTGAAATGGTATATCTGGGTTCTTCCCATAAAACAAGCCTGCAGAATGTTACTCTCAGCAGTTTGTATTCTGTGTGAATTATGGGCTGAAATGTATAATGAGAAAAGGAAAGCCATATTCAAGGTTGGGTGTTAAAATATTTTTTGGCAATGGTCCTGTGAGCATTGAGTGAGAGAAGATGGCTGATCTTGTAACATGACTTTAATTGAGCAAGGAATTTATTAGTTACAGAATCTGAATTTTTGGTAAAGAGAAAGTGGGGTCAAGCATAAGGTCAGAATAGGCTGCATATATCTACCACCTAAACAAGCTACAGCCTTACTTTATTTTACTTTAAAGCGATTCCATGGCATCTATGGTATCTGCCAAGGAGAAAATATACTGATACAGATGTTTAAGAGTCCATTATCAAAGAATACAAAGATTAAGTCCTGTACTTCCACTCAGGGGAAGAGTTTCAACTGGGAGAAAACTCTACCATCTCCGTATCCCACTTTTGCCATAAACATCTTCAATGCAACAAACTGATGAGGCCATTTTTATCATAAGTGCACTCTCTCTCTCTCTGTAAAAGCAAATCTTCACCTGTGATGCTTATAGTTAAAACTGTGCTCACTGAATTGTGTAACTACATACATAGGATGGTAACATTCGTTAAGCCTACACAATTGTTAATGAAACCTAGGGATGGTATTTAATAGAGTTGCCTGTTAAGTCTTCTTTTGTTTGGATGATATTTATGTTGACTTATAAACAAGGGTCAGTCAGAAAAAAAAGTGTCTTTGATAGGATAAAATTCATCTCTATTGTGGTATGCTATTGTATTTTTGCATTTATATCACGTTATCGAAAGATGAAAATAGCAAATACTATTTCATCGAACCTAAAATATCTAAACCACATAATATCAAACATTCAGAACAGCAAATTTTTTCCTTGGGAAAAAATTTGCTATTCCGAAACACATACACACAACACAAGCACACCTAAAAAACATCAATACACACACATACACTTATAATCCTTCAACTAACCCTACACTAAACTAGACATACACTACTTTCTATCCACTTACCTTAACCCAAACCCTAACCCTAAGGTCCGTCACTATCGCACACTCACCTAACCCGCGCCCTAACCCTAACTCACTTAACCCGCCCCTAAACCTAATTCACCTAACCCATGTCCTAACCCTAACTCACCTAACCCGTGCCCTAACTCACCTAACCCGTGGCCTAATCCTAACAACCACACAATCACACACTTACCTGAACCCGACCCATAAATCTCCACCACAGCGCTGAAAATAGCGAAGCCACAGAACAGGCCAACCGAATTCTTTCCCTAGGAAAGAATTTGATGTTCTACAGCTTTGCTATTTTTAGCGTTCGATCAAAACGGGTCGATATTAGAACATTCGAAGTTTTAAAACTTCGATGTTCTGATATAGACCTGTATTTTTTGTATGCAGAGGAAGATCACAAGTTTTATGTCATAATACAAACTTACATTATTATTTAAGCATTTTTGACTTAAGTATAATTTTGTTGAAAGTAGGGATTCAGATTTGAAGAACAAGTAAGAGAGATTCAATTTTCTGAATAGGATTTTGACATTTTAGGAATAACATTTTAGAAAATGGAAGCAGTGAAACAACAATAGAAAAAAAATATTTGAAAAAATGCAAAACATCACGTTACTATAGAAATGAAATTATTTTTCTATTGCTAAGAAAATACTGATTGGAGACCTGTTTAACTCGGATGAAAACTTAACTTTGCTAGATTTTCTTTTTGATTCAAGAGCACATAGAAATAAAGTTGTTGAGAATTTTTCCCTCTGGTTTAATTCGCTAAATCCAATATAAATAGACACCTTATAGGAAAGTTTAGATAATGGTGATTAAGAAATGATTCAATACTTTTCTTTCTTGTTTTAAATGATGCTGAAGTCTGTGTTTGTATATATTTATAAAATTACTACAGACCTTTGTTAGAGAGGTGAACAATGAGCTCTCCAGAGACTTGAAGAAGAGATTTGGAGATTGAAAAAAAAGCTGCCATGGAAGTGGGGTGATATGCAAAACCCCATTGCATACCTGTACCTCAAGCATCACCATATTACTACATTAGTAGGACAGAATGGTACTTAGAGCATAATAGAAAGAACTCCTGGTGGAATTGTGATACCCAAGACACCCTTAGATTCTACAATCAGCCCCATCTAAAAACTGTTGAAAGTCTGAGGGTTTAGTAGTAGCTGGTAGACCTGGCATAGACATGGGATACTGGTAGGAAGGTCATAATCTACTTTTAACATATAATAGCTATTTAATTACACTGCTAACTGCAATGTTAAAGTACTAAATGAACACATTGCATTTAAAATATGATTTGTTTTCAACACAAAGTGCAGTGACTCAGTAAAGCGCATCACAGTACTGCGCATGTGTTGTGGAACTATAGTAAGTCTAACAATATTGTGCATGTGTTGTGGAACTGTAGCAAGTCTCACAGTACTGTACATGTGTTGTGTTGTGGAACTGTTGTACGTGTCACAATACTGTGCATGTGTTGTCGAACTGTTGTACATGTCACAGTGCCATCCATGTGTTGTGGAACTGTTGTACATGTCACAGTACTGTGCATGTGTTGTGGAACTGTAGTAAGTCTCACAGTACTGTGCATGTGTTGCAGAACTGTTGTACAGGTCACAGTACCGTATATGTGTTGTGGAACTGTTGTACATGTCACAGTAGTGTGCATGTGTTGTAGAACTATTATACATGTCACAGTACTGTGCATGTGCTGTGGAACTGTTGTACATGTCACAGCATCGTGCATGTGTTGTGAAACTGTTGTACATGTCAAACCACTGTGCATGTGTTGTGGAACTATTGTACATGTCACAGTATTGTTCATGTGTTGTGGAACTGTTGTAAATGTCACAGCATCGTACATGTGTTGTGGAACTGTTTTTTCATGTCACAGCACTGTGCATGTGTTGTGGAACTGTTGTACATGTCACAGTACTATGCATGTGCTGTGGAACTGTTGTATATGTCACAGTACTATGCATGGGTTGTGGAACTGTTGTACATGTCACAGTACTATGCATGTGTTGTGGAACTGTTGTACATGTCACAGTACTATGCATGTGTTGTGGAACTGTTGTACATCTCACAGCACTGTGCATGTGTTGTGGAACAGTTGTACATGTCACAGCACTGTGCATGTGTTGTGGAACAGTTGTACATGTCACAGCACTGTGCATGTGTTGTGGAACTGTTGTACATGTCACAGCACTGTGCATGTGTTGTGGAACTGTTGTACATGTTACAGTACTATGCATGTGTTGTGGAACTGTTGTATGTGTATCTAACATCCTACACTGAGCAGGACTAGACCATATAGTTCTGCTGGTAAGTATATGTCAGCTGGGAACTGATAAATGAACCAAATGCACAGTGTTTTTCAGTAATTCTTCTGTCTTCCTTTTTTTCTTAAAACTGGTACATTAAGTCTTGCATCTCATTTGTTTCATCCAGGTACTCATTTTCCATGACTAACTTGTACTTTCTACTTCTGGTCTCAGTGTAGGACTAGACTTTATGACCTGGAGGACAGAGTAGCTGATATTTCAATATATGTATATATGCATGAGTTAACACATTCATACTAAAAGATTACACTCTTTCATGTATTGATTTGCATTTATTTGGGAAAATTAATGCAGCTGAGGCAAAAGTTTTTTTTTTTTATAAAAATACTTTTATTCACAAAATGGATATTAAAGTTTGGATTTTTGAAAAAAAATGTTGGCAGTCTAGAAAACTCAGGTGTTGAACACAGCTTAAAAATAATTCATTAGTTCTTGTATTCTCTGTGCCAACATGATCCAGATCTCTCTCTCTCTCCCTCTCTGTGAAACTGTCTTGTGGATAAATGTCTCTTTTTCCAGAGACACTGATCTTTTGCCACCAAGATCCTTCTCCAAGGGTGATAACTTTCTCTCTCAGTTTTTTTTTTTTTAATTTCTTAACTTTGGCTAATGCAGCAACTTCCCTTATACAGCTTTGCTAACACTTCAACATGATTGTCAGTCATATTTAATCTCTTTAAAGAGGCACCTTTTCCCTTCAGTATGTGTACAATTATTCGCCACTTTATTTTTTAATTTTTCCAGTCATCTTTTTAGTTTACAAGCACTATTAGTACAATGTTTTCATTTTAGAGCAACTTATTCATTTATTTAATTTTAGTAAGTTTAGTTAGTAAGAGATCAGACAGGAGGCCCCATGGACTGTGATATTTGCAGATGACATTGTGATCCATAGTGAGAGTAGGGAACAGGTGGAGGAGACCCTGGAGAGGTGGAGATATGCTCTAGAGAGGAGAGGAATGAAGGTCAGTGGGACTAAGACAGAATATGTGTGTGTGAATGAGAGGGAGGATAGAGGAATGGTGAGGATGCAGAGAGTAGAGTTGGCAAAGGTTGATGAATTTAAGTACTTGGGATCAACAGTTCAGAGTAATGGTGAGTGTAGAATAGAGGTGAAGAAGAGAGTACAGGGAGGGTGGAATGGGTGGTGAAGAGTGTCAGGAGTGATTTGTGACAGATGGGTACCAGTAAGATTGAAAGGGAAGGTCTACAAGAGGGTAGTGAGACCAGCTATGTTGTATGGGTTAGAGACGGTGGCATTGACAAAAAGGCAGGAGTCAGAGCTGGAAGTGGCAGAGTTAAAGATGTTAAGATTTGCACTGGGTGTGACAAGGATGGACAGGATTAGGAATCAGTATATTAGAGGGTCAGCTCAGGTTGGACAGTTTGGAGACAAAGTCAGAGAAGCAAGACTGCATTGGTTTGGACATGTGCTGAGAAGGGATGCTGGGTTTATTGGGAAAAGGATGCTAAGGATGGAGCTGCCAGGTAAGAGGAAAAGAGGAAGGCCTAAGATAAGGTTTATGGATGTGGTGAGAGAGAACATGCAGGTGTCTGGTGTGACAGAGCAATATGCTGAAAACAGGAAGAAATGGAAACAGATGATCTGCTGTGGCAACCCTTAATGGGAGAAGCCAAAAGAGAAAAAGAAGTAATTCCTTTATATTTGTTTAATGGAGTGGTTCACTGATCATTAATTACCATATTCCTGCTTTAGAAGAGGGAAATGGTAGGTAGGACATAATAGAAAAACTCTCAGACTGGCTGAAATACAAAACATTTCACAAACAAAAAAGGCAAAAATGCAAGCAGTAACAGAGCAGTTCAGATTAGTTATGTAGAAGAACTGCATAAGTACATCATAGTAAACAAGCAGAGTGTAATGTACAGTATTTACATTGCTTTTTAAAGTGGATTAGCCTTCAGTAATTCCATGAGAGGAGGAGAGAAGAAAGGAGAGAGAGAAATAGTGTGTTAGGAGCTATGTCCTATGTTGAAGGAAGAACATTTGGTTTAGATAAATAGGTGCTTTCTGAGTTGCATTCTGAATTTGGAGTGAGGGTTAATTGCCTTTAGGATGATGGGGAGAGCTTGCCAAAAATAGGCAGCTGAAAGGCGAATGCATACACAGTGCTGTGGAATTTGTTTCTAGGGGTAGTAATAGTTGTTGGGGCCTGTGGTTAGTATCTCAGATGATATGAGAAGAATTTCTTCATGATGTTTAACTGAAAGGGAGAAAACATCTAGAGTTGGATTAATTTGTAGAGTTGAAATCCTAAAAGTAGGCTGCATCTTTGTTTTATGGGTAGCTATTTGCTTTTTCAAGGGTGATACAGTAATGTTCACATAGAAGTGAGTTTGCAATGAATCTTCACATGCTGTTGGAGATTGTCTGTAGTGTGGTGTTGTTCTTCTTGGAAGCAAATGCAAAAATTGCTAGTCTACATTCTAGCTAAAAAAGAAGAACTCATTTTCCACTAGCTGCTCTGGCTGGTTGAGATGAGACAGTTTTTGGCCTAGAAGAGGAGGTAGATTATTTTTGTTTTAACTGTAAATGGAAAAGGAAGATTAGGGCCTGATTGCAGGAGGAGGTTGTTTTTATGGTATGGCTATGTAAGTCAAAGATAGTTAGAGTTAGGTGCTTGGCGAATTATCTGTGGAGCTAATAAAGGTATAGTTTTGGTATTGTAACCCACAGAAATAAAACTCTTTGACAAACTCAGTAGTTTTAAACCACTGCTTAAAGAATATCTTAATCAATCCTGATCCTGCATATGCTCATTACCAGGATAAGACATTGTGCTCACTGTACAATACTCTCCAAATGCTCTCATCCTGTCACTGAAATGACAAACCATTTTGTATACATAACTGCTGCCTGTGCAGTTTACTAAGGTGCACATGGGCTTTCTCGTTAGTAACTTCTACTTCTGCAAAATCTTAGAATGTATAAATGTAACTACTGTTTGAGTATAAATGTAAATAAAAATTTAACTATTCTGTGTTAACTGGAACTAAGTATAATACAAACAAATGGAGCTTTTCTCCTTGGGCCTCCACTGAAAATGGATACTACCCAGTTGGACTTTCCTGGCATACTACCTAGCTGGACTTTCCTGGCAAACAAAGACAATAAATAAATGATTAAATTATAGTGGTTGAGAAGTAATTTATGTTTTATGAGCCATTGCTGGAGTTCATGTAAGACTGAGTAGAGTTTGGATTGAATATTGATGTGAAAGTGACTAGATCTAGAAATAACTATATCAGCTGAATAGCAGATGAGTGGGAGATTGGGAAGTCACAAGAAAGTTTGTTAATGAATATGGAAAATAGGATGGGCAAGAATGGAGCCATGTAGTATACCTTTGATAATAGGTACAGATTCTGATGTGCAGGATCACATTTTAACTCTGAGGCATCTGTCATTAAGGAAGTTATTCAATTAGGGAGTACTTTCTGAGCAGATACCAATTTCATTTAGTTTGTTTAGGTAAGATAGTGGTCAATGAGGTCAAGTACTTTTGTCAAGTCAGTAAATAGGACACCTGTATGGAGGCCTTCAGCAATGTTTTGCAGAATGTCAACAGTTAGGGACCAAACTGCTGCCTTAGTATTTCACTCAGACCAGAATCCATGCTATTTTCAGGAGAGTAGGTATACTGTTGGATATATTGAGAGAACTGAGTATAGACTATTTGTTTCTAGATGTTTCATAGGGTTGGGGGGATGGGTTTTGGACAGATAAGAGATGTATCTTTTGGGCTGGTTTGCTTTGTGAGCTGTTTAATTAGAGTAGTTTTCCAAATCTGTAGCATGACATTTTGTGTAGACATAGGTGAGAAGAAGGCATAGGTGATCTCAGAAGTGATATATGAACTAGGAGACTGTATTCTCAGATCCAGGAGTGGTGTCAGTTGGAATATTTTCAAGTAGTAGAATAGATGTCTTTGGGATGTGTGCATTAGAAGTGGATGGGGGTGAATGTTGGTGGGAGGGGCAATTAATGATTTCTGTCGGTGTTGAATTTATTGACCAAAGTTTGTTAAATTCTTTAAGGAAATATTCATGGGAATTGTTTATGTGTCATACCAAGAGGCGTATGTTGAGAAGTCATCATGAAGAAGTTTCCTTCCTTTAAGAAGACTGTGATTTGTTTCTTTGATTGGATATAGGTCTTCTGCATACTCTTTGCATGAAAAACACTATGCTATGTTACTTTTGACTCCCTACAACTTTAAAACATCTGTTTCAGACTATTGAGATGACCCATGTAGCCTCAACAGGCTATCCTCATTGTGGTAATTGGAATAAGGTCTGGGTTACACCTTAGATTTGAATGGCTACAATGACAAGGTCCGATATGCAATTTCATATTGTCTTCTGTCTGTTGGTAGAGCCAATGTGAGAATAATCAGTTATGAGAGCAAATTACCAACTAACCAATAGTATTGCAGTGTCCTAAGTTTATACTCAATAGCTAAACACTCATGTTCAGTGACAACACATTTGGCTTCTTTACTTGTCAGTTTCCTACTGAAATAGCAAAAGAGAAATTTTGCTCTATCATTACTTTGAGACAAAACTGTCCATAAGGACAGGTCTGTATATACTACTTCTTCTTCTTTTGGCTTTTTCTGGCTGGGGGGTGCCACAGTGGATCACCTGTCTGCTCATGATTGGCAGTGGAGTTTTTACCGTTTCGAGTTGCCAGCCTGGCACCCAACCTTCCACAGAAGGCACACACATGCACATACTCACACGTAGGGCCAATTTAAAGTGTCCAATCCACCTACAGCATGTCTTTGGGATGTGGGAGTAAGCTAGAGTACCCAGAGGAAACCCACCAATCACAGGGAGGACATGCAGACTCTGCACAGAAGGCACCCCACCCGTGAATCGAACTGGAGAGCCTCTTGCTGTGAGGTGGCAATGCTAAAATCTGGAGATGACAGTGTAGCTTCAGAGTATAGAATGTCTGTAGCTGTTGGAAACAGTTTCTCCTTCTATGTTTTACCTGAATTTCATGGGCATCTTTTCCTTAATTACAGTGGAGACAGAACATGCAGTTGTTTTGCAGTGTAGCCTGAACTTTCTGAATATCCTGGTAGCCACAAAATATATCTAACCTGTTTTTAGTCCATGGAAACTAGACAGTTCTTTACTGCCTGCCTCAACTTTTTATTTTGTTGTTTGATGGTTTTCTTTCCTATTATGAAATGCAGGTACTTTATCTCTATCTTATCTTTTATACTTTTTTGTTTTTTTCACTAGTTCTGCCTGATTCAGAGATCTTAATAATGCAATCTGGAATGTAGGTATATGTGAATCTTGGTCTTCAGATTATACAATTGCATGATATAAATATAGAGTGATATAGAGGGTGTTAGGTATGAGGATCCCATCCATCAACCTTTGGAAGGTACCCAGAGCACCATGGATACCAAAGACGAGAGACATATATGAAACAAACCATCAGAGGTACAAAAGGTAGGTTTCTGCAACCTTTTGTTAAATCCAACATAGTTAAAAAGTCTAACATTCTCTAGCTGTCTGTGTAGATTCATAAAGCCATTGCAAAATTTAGTGGTTCTGTCTTGTTTTCAAACTAAAACTATGATCTCGTTCCATTTCCTGGTAGAGTTTTTTTAAAAACTCACTGATAGAGCATTCTTTTTAATTCCTTTCAAACTGGCTTCCTTTGAGATTCAGTGATTCTGTAAGGTTTTGGGTGAACCCTTTTTGCCAGGTTGGTTTCAGTATGATGTTTGATGAGATATATCTTACCAGGCAGTTTTAAAAATATTTCTTTGTTGCATGACAAAAAAAAAAATCTTAGAATTTTGACAACTCGTTGTCTACTTGTACATAAGGTATGGAAAGTAGCCTTCTCCCCATGACAAGTTTGTTCACCTTGGGTAACAAACTTACCACTGTTGCCTTTAACTTTTTCTAGGGCTTCAAAATGTTGAAGTGTTATTTTTTTATTTTTTTTTTATTTGAGCCATCACTTCTCTGTCTGTCTGATTTTATAATTTACATTGCATGGCTATCTTGTGATTTAATATGGACTCCACCATTTTGCTAATAACTTGTTCTCTGCAGAGGGGACTAAAGCCAATACTTGATGGGGTTATATTAGAACATCAAAGATTTCATAGTTCAAATCACTAAAGGTCAACCTTTAATAATTGAACTATGAAAACATTGAATGTTTCGAAAAAATAATTAAAAAAAAAAAAACTAAAGGGTGTAGGCAGGCTCCTGCAACCCCCATACCCCTTGCTACTTAAATATACCAACTCTGAGACGACACTGCATTGAAGTAAATGGAAATCTCCCCTTACTGAGATTTCTTTTTACACGTTCGATGTTCTGAACGTTTGTTATTGCCGTGTTGACAATATCAGATTCGATATTGTCGGCTTTCGACAACGCAATATAGACCCATACTTGATCACTGACTGAAACTCTCTGTTCCTTGCATCCCTGAGGCATTTCCTCTGTTTTGCGGCCTGTGACATTTCCATATGCTATCTGACTAGGGAATTTGCTAGGAATTGCTACCATTAATCTATCTTATATAATGTATATTGCTCTAATACACTTTTGAACGCAGTCTTTTCTTCTTTCCACATCTCCTTGATAATGTCTAATAGCTCCCAGGGGTGGCAGTCATACAGAAGTTCAAAGGACTAAATTCTGACACCTTTGTTACTTCTCTGATGACACATCAGAGGAAGAGAAACAATTGGTCCCAATTCTTCCCATTCTTCTTGATGACTTACCCTAACATGGACTTTAGGGTCCTACTGAAATGCTCCATTGATCTGGCAGTCTGGGAGATGAGCACAGAGGTTTTCAGTTGTTTTGCTATAAAACATTGGCATAACTAATGCACTATTTTAGTCATGAAAAGGGTTCCCTGATCAGTAAATAGTTCTTTTCATATCCCCACTATGAAGAATAGAAAAGTCAGTTCCCTTGCTATATTTTAAACATTGGCATTTCAAAATTATATTGCTTTGGGATGCTTTGCGGCATAACCTAGGATTACCAATGTATGCCAGAGTCTGCTAATGGACCTGATTTGTGGTATAAAGATGCCCATTGTAATCTATTCCAAAGGTACCACTATTAAATCGTAGGAATTATGACTTTGAAAGCCTAGATTTGGAGCTGTGTTTTGTGCACAGGGCACCTTGCACATAAAAACTACTTTTTTCATTACCTATTTATTTATTTATTTATTTATTTGCATGTATTTGTTGGGCTGGTCCAGCTGGACCAGAAGTGCCCATTTTCAATGGAGTCCTGGGGAGAAAATCTCCACATATAAGACATTTCACATACAATACAACATTTACATTAATAAAGACATTTAGTACATATTATTGACAGCTTATACAATTGGTAAAAAAAAAAACAGTACCTAAGTAATCATTCTCAAATCAAAGATATTATACAAGCAAAACAGAGTATATACATGAGAACATTCCATATGAGTAGTTTTCAGCTAGCAAAATGTATATAGGACACTTCATGCAGTCCGTGCAAAGCAGATATAGGAATTAATCAGAGACTAAGCACTTACATTTTTCACATGTTTGGGAGGTGTAATCACTGAGAGATAGGCTATATGAGTCTTGTTGCAGGAATCAGCAAAGTTGGTGGATGCTGTTACAGATATAAGTGGTGGCATAATATTAAGGTAGGCTGCAAAAGTACCTGAATGTCTCACCTGGTTCAATGTTAGGTCTATATGGGTTAGAAAGAGAAAGAAGTAGACAGGCGGGATCAATGGTAGTACAATGAGGGGTAGTAGAATAGGGAAGTGGACAGTAAGTAAAAAGACAGGTGAAAGAAGGATGCCAGAGTAGTAGATTGGAGGTGAGAATAGTTGTGATGGCTGAAGCTAGGTTATATGAGATGTGGTGTTAGCACATGTGAACAGCCAAGATGAGGAAAGGTGTTATTTCAGAGATGTCTTGAAGAGGGTTACTGAGCTGGTGGATCTAACTGTTGGGGGAGGGAGTTCCAAAGTTTTGCAAAGGTAAAGGAGTAAAGCATCTGGCCAGCCAACATTTTGGGTTTTTTTACATTTATGATGAGTTGGTTATTGGATCGGAGTGGTCTGTTAGGATGGTATAAAGTAAGTATAGAAGATGGAGCAGGGCACAATGATGGATTATGAATGAGTTTGTGAGCTTTAGTTAGTTAGATAAAGGGGAGATAGTTGGGGAGTTCAAGCCATTTTAGGTTGTGTAATGATAATCAGTGGTGGGATGAGTAGGAGGCATTAGTCACAAACTTAACAATTTTATTGTAGCATGAGTCTAGCTTGGACTTTAGAGAGGACTGAATGTTGGTGAGCAGACAGGCACCGTATAAAAGAGAGGGTAATAAAAAAGAAGAGGCAAGAGAATGTCGGGCTGATGCACTGAGTAGATGTTTGTGTCGGTAGAGAGTGCCAAGCTTTTGATGTGTCTTTTTGACATTGGACTGGATGTGCAGGTCGAATGTGGGGTTTTTGTCTATTTTGATACCTAGTTTTTGTCTATTTTGATACCTAGGAGTTTTGTGCTAGATACAATGTTGATGGTGGTACCATTTAGGGATTGGATTGTGAAGTTCTGTTTTTGTAGGTGTGTGGACTTTATGGGGGCCAAGGTTACTAGTTTGGTTTTGTTGGGGTCCAGTGCAAGATGATTATTAGACATCCAAATTTCATTAGAGGTGAGGGCATTTTGGGTGAGTTGGTGTAGTTATGAGGAGTTGCTTGCAGTGCAGATGATAGTGGAGTCATCTGCGTACTGGTTGACTTAACCTTGAGAGAGTGTGGTGTGAAAGTTATTGATAAATATGCTAAACACAAGTGGGCCTACAATGGAGCTTTGAGGAACACCAGTGGTGGTGTTTAGGAAAGGGGAGTAAGAGTTCTACCATTTAGTTGATTGTTGCCTGTTAGTGAGGCAATTAGAGAACCTGTTTAGAGTTTGAGGTGTGGTACCTATGTTTGAGAGTTTTGTTAGAAAGAGAGAGTGGGATATAGTATCAAAAGCTTTGGAAAGATCAAGAAATAGTGAAGATATGATTTTATCAGCATCACAGGCTCAGTTGACAGTGTCCATAAAGGATATGAGGGTAGTGGTGGTACTCTGTCCTGGCCTAAATCCGTGTTGGGTGGGGGAGAGGATGTGGTTTTGAGTCAGATGGTGAAGAAGTTGAGAATGAATACATTTTTCCTGAATCCTAGAGATGACTGATAATATAGCAATGGGGTGGAAGTTGGTGGTGTTTATGTTGGGGCCCCCCTTGTGTAGAGGGAGGATATAAGTTTTTTTTTAGATGATGGGCATATAGGATTCTTTGACAGATCTGTTGAGAAGTATGCTGATAGGGTAAGCGATTGAGTTGGCTGAGATTTGCAGCTATTTGGCGGGTATATTGTCAGGGGCATTTGTGCATGGTTTGAGTTTTAGAAGCAAATTTTTAATAGTCAAGGTGGGTAAAGGTGACAAAGTAAAGTTAGGAATAGGGGGGTGTACTGGTGTTAGCTGTGGGGAGGTCTGTGGTGTGCAAGTTGGTCTTGGGAAAGATAGCGGTTAGATTGGTTATAGTATCTATGAAATAGGAGCTTAAGGTTGCAGCAATTTCAATGGGTGTTTTCTTTGTGTCTGGGCAAGGACCATTACTAGAGGCTGGGTTTAATAAAGAGTTCAGAGAGCTCCAGAATTTCTTTGAGTTTTGCTTGTGTCGATTTTTATGTAAGGTAGTTTCCTTTTTTGTTTTATAGTACTAGGCGCTTAACCTGGTTTCAAAGCTGTTTGTATTGGGCAAGATCAGATGGGTTTTTGTTTTTTAGTCAGATTTTCAATGACTTGTCCCTGTGTTTCATAAGATCCTTAGTGGATCTTGTTAGCAAACTGGTATGATTGGTCTTTACTATCGTTTTTCTAAGGGGAGCAAGATTGTTTAGTATGCTGAGGAAGGTTGAGTTAAAGAACTCAACTGCTTCATCAAGGGGAAGTGATTTTAGTGCATCCCAGTTAATACTAAGTAACCTTTGGTTAAAGCTAGATGGACAGAACTGGGATTTATCTATGGTAACCCTGTACTGATGTTTATTAATTGTTGTGGTACATTCATGTTGTATAAAGGCCAGTGAGTGGTCACTTATACTATTGGAGAGTGTACCAGTGGATGTGGTCTTATTTGGGTCTGACACTAAAATTCAGTCTAGGATTGAGCCATTAGTATTAATTTTTAAGCCTGGTTATGGTGTTAACTAGCTGGGTGAACTTATATAGGTTGATATTGCAGTTAGAGTGGTGTGGGGATATGTCTAGCCAGTTGATATTTATGTCTCCAAGTATGATAGTCTCATTTTTTATGTTAATAGATGCCCAGGCAAGGATTTCCTCAAGAACTGGGATGTTATTGCCTGGGAGAATGTAAATGACTATCAGACAGAGGTTTTTGCAATTATTAATTTTAAGGAAAAAAATAGATGTTTGGCTATAGAGAACTGTGGGATGTGTGGGAAAATAGTGGAGGACATGGGGTGTGTTAGAGAGATGCCTCCAACTTTATTGGGGGTCTGTCAGCTCTAAGACAGGCAACATCTGGGGGAAGGAATTCTGTGTCCTTAATATAGGGTTTTAGCCATGTTTCAGTTGCGGCAATTATAACGGGTTTGTTGTGGGCTATCCATGCATGAAAGTTGGGAATTTTATTTCTGATGCTTTGTAGGTTAATTGTAGTGAAGTTTATTGATTTACTGGAGTTGAAGGGTTGCAGAGGAGAGGAGATGGGACACGGGTTGGGATGTATGTCCCCACATAGCGAAAGGTTTGTTATAGGATATGGGAGAGTAGTGTATTCTAGTTTCCATATATCTTGCATTATATCTTGCTAATAAATCCTTGCTAAGATCTTTACCTTGCTTTGCTCCATTACTAGGTACTCCCAAGGGCATGGCTGTATGCAAATCTCTTGACTAATTTCAAAAAGGTTTTTGCTTCTAATAGGTGGTACACTAGTTCCTATAATACCCTATTTATAAGTAATTTTGTATCTCACAATAGGGATAGGAAGTATAAATACTTGTGGTAGGTTTCCTCCCTATCACTCTGGTTATGGGTGGCACTTCTCAAAGTCTCACCCTTAAACTGGGCCTTTATAAGGTTTAACCAACAAACTTGGATGTCAGCTATGTCAGGGATTTCTTCAATGCTGGTCTCTCATGAGGTAGAGTTCTATTTTACTAACACAGGTACTGCGGCTTCAGTGTCCAGTTTTTCTTCTGGGGAAACAACTAAAACCAACCCTGGATGTACTCAACAGTTGTTTCTTCGTTATGTTTTTTTCCACTCAGAGCGCTGGTGTTTAGTATCCCTTTTCTGTTTTATTTTCTGCTTTTAGACACTTCTCTTTACTAGAACTGTTAGTTTTGGGCACTACAGAGCTCAAAAAACATCCAGTGGGTGTTTCAGTTCGACAAATGTACATGTTTTCTCGTTCTGCTTAGGGTAATGTACCTTTGGTATAGTTCTATTCCCTGTCTGTAGCCACAGTTTAATTTTTGGAAGGACTGTATTTTTCATCTCTTTCTATGCTTACTTAATAATAATCCTTGGACTTTGTTATACCAAGCTCTGTTAACACTCATGACTATTGGTAGTTCCATTTCACCCTTTTCAGTAAAAGGCGAAGGGAAGGTTACAAGCTGATTTCCTTGAAGGTCTCCATCTCCATAAATTGAGGTATGCTTTATCAGAATAACTGCCACTTCCCACTGTTTCAACAATTCTCAAATGTGGTGGGAAGCCTTCAGAATTACTATGATATGTGTTAAGCAGGATACTACTGCAAGATGGTACAGCGCCTTCCCAAACTCAGACGGAACTTCCACTTGACCAATGAAGTATTGTTTCTTGTCCCTTATCAACACACACTGCTTTAACAGCACTTTTTATAATAGTTAATTTTTATAATGTTTGCAAATATTCTCCCTTTTATAAAGGTGGCCATACTATCAGAATTTAACAGCTGTTTTAGTTCCATTCCATCTACTAATAGAAAGCACTTAATTAATTTTACAGTTGCATACTAACAGACTGTAATGTCAACCATTCTTGCATTTGTCGTATCACTTTACATAGTTTTTACATCATTTACATTTCTAATACCTTTTACAACTGAACCAGAGTTAGCCTTTGTTAGAACAGAGCTTTGTGATGTGGCTCATTTTCCTTCAGTTGAAACTAATCACATGTGCAACTCATACCCTTTGTTTATTTAACTAATTTCTCACTCTTAGAGAAACTTTCACAACTTAAAATTATAAACGCCTGTCTACTAATGTATCAAAGCATTCACATTTTTTTTGACTGGTACATCTGCTTTTCAATAACAGACAGTAATAAATGAAGTTGTTAGTCACTTATATTTCTAACACATTATTCTTTACTTTTATGACCCTCCGGGTTCAGCTACAAAGATACTAAGACATTGCATCATTACCATTCTATTTTTGAGAAAATTCAACTCACAAAACTTTTGAGACAGGGTCTCAATGTGATTTCAGCTCAAGCAAGCATTTTTTTTGTTTTAAATTTTCTTAGTCTTCATAGTCTGACCCTTTTATGACCACAAATGCTCAAAGTGGACCCCCCACATTAGATGTACAGAAATTATGCATCCCAGTCAGTTCGATCCTATCCCTCCTGTCTAGTGATCTGTTCAGAGGTGAAGATATAATCCAGTAAATTCTACTCTTTGGTCAACAGCGTCACTGAAGACATTAATCCTGACATCATAATGGACTTCAAGACCACTACAATTGCTACAGCAGTGGTAGCAATAATCTGGAGGAGTCATCTCATCAGTCCAATAGAAGTGGGTGGGCCCTGTCAGTAGCATGGCACATACTTCTGAAGAAGGTACACTCTCTCAAAAACGAGGGAGTACCCACTGCAGGTACTCTAGTTCAAGGAAACAACATAAGATACAAAAACAAGTAAACTCGAACATAGAAAAACCTTCAAAAGTAGAATGTGAAGACATGTGTGGATAATTCTGAAAAAAAATGTAACATACGTAATTGTAACACTTAATACCGCAAAAAGCTTTTTAGCAACAACAGAGAATACTTCTCTGTGGAGATGACTCTTTTTACCTGGCAGTGACAGATTAAGCCGACATTTCAGGCCAGATCTTTTAAACTAATTACATTCCAGTTGTTTCCTCCAATGCGAAAATTAATGTAGTCAAGACAAGAGTCTTTTTTATGCAAACATTTTCATTAAGCTAAACAAACGTTAAGCTTAGATCTTCTAAAACAAAATTAACATCTGTATTCTTTAGCATAAAAAAAATCTCACTGCCTTCAGAAAATGGAGGTGCTGCACACAACTTAAAAATAAAGTGGGAAATTTAATAACATCTACATGTCTTTTTTCTGTGTAGGCATCGTGTTGCATTGCTAACATGGGCACGGACATTTTTAGTTTGAGTAAGCGCTGCTAAACAGTGCACATAAGCACGCCAACACAGAAACCTGTGTAGCATGCAAATCACCTCATAAGCAGGTGAATCTCATGCAAATGAGGCAGGTAGAGTGATCCAGCAGTCAGATAGGCAGCTCTGCAGACCTGTGTCGGTGTCCATAGTGTACATAGAAAAATTCCATGTACAGGAATATAGACAGACAAAGGGGGCTGTAAAAATGTAGATAAATGGACATAAATGGCATACCAAATACAGATATGAGTGAAACTATCCTCTGTGTGTCTGACAAATTAAAGGAAACAAGTTAAATTAAATTAATTAATTTTTTTTAATAATCTTGGCATGTTAGCTCAGCACTCCACAGTGCACAAACATGCTTTAAAAAGAAAATGTAAAAAACAAGATTAATGTGATGTGACAGAACTGTATTACAGGACCCTGCATGGAGTATCTGCAATGGTGCATTGTTGCTATTGCTAACGTGTTAGGGCTTTGAAGCATGTAGTTTCCAAACTGTGAGCATGGATCCTTATGCAAATGAGGTGGTTACTGAATAGCACAAAGGGGTGATCATGTCTGCATATCCCCTTTATGTAGGCAGAGAACCATGTTGTTTTTTACAAAGAGGGTAGCTGACATTAGGGGAGGGTGTGTCCAATGACTTCGAAGCTTATTTCAGCCTGTTTGCATGGTGTACCACAGTGCTGAATGTATCCTTGCAAGGGGGAGTGTGTGCACGCACTTCTAAGCTTTGTTTAGCTAAGGGAGCGAGTTTCAACATGTTTCCATGGCTCACCGCTATGCTGAGCATGGGAGTCTGTGGGGATGTGTACACTGACTACTAAGCTTTGTTCACCTATGGGGCTCACGCTTGGATGGCGTGCCACATTGCTGAGTGTATCTGAAACCCAGTGACATATTCATTAGTTTTGACCTCTATTTAACTTAAATTAGGACCATTAAATGATGTTAATGATATACTAGGCGGGTGGAATGTATCATATGTAGCCAATCACACAGTCAGCACCTACAGCAGAGCACTATAAGGTATGCATACACCTTACAATCTGATTGATACCCATTACTGTGCACTATTGGTTATAGACTTGGGAATTTTAACTGAACAGGTCTACTACATCTTTATGTCCTATACGCTGAAATCTATGCTGCTGCTGATGTTGCTGACAATAGACCTAGACAGAGAACCCTCACCCCTGAGGTGAGAGCCAGCAATATGCAACACTTCTACTGTGTAGCACACTACCCTGAGTTACTGTGTGCAATAGATTGCTCTGTTCACATCAATTCACCAACCAGTGAGGTGGGTAGACTCTGCATCAACCTCAAGGGGTACCACTCCATCAACTGCCAGGTCATGTGCAATGCCGAGGACATTATAAATGTGTGTACTGGCAGCCCTGACAGTTAGCACAACCCCCTTATCTGGCACACATCACAGTTATGCCAGATGTTTGCTAGGGAGGATATCCCACACAACCATTTACTGGGGGATGCTGACTATGCACTGGAGCCTTGTATCTCACTCATCAGAAAAATGCACACACACACCCTGAAAAATGCCATAATGAGGCACACACACAAACTAGGAACATCATAGAGCATGTGTTTGGCCTTCTGAAGACACAGTTTTGGTGCATCGATATATCTGGTGGACCCCTGACGCACTGTCCAGCCACATGTGCCCATATGTTCATAGTATGTGCCATGCTACACAATATGATCCTGTGGAAACATCTGCAGCAGGATCAGCAAAGTAAAGGGATACACAGATCCTGTCAGCGCCTATGTCACCACAGCCACACTCAAAGGAGGACTCGGAGGAGGAACCACCTGATGATGTCCCTGTTGGCAGATGTAGGCATGCCCAATACTCCCTGGCTTTGGCTAAAAGACAAGGAATAGTACATTCACTGCTAACCTAGGGACCTAGGGACTGACACCTTACTATTACTCACATACATATAGTAAAATTGTTGATGCTAGACAACCCACACAATCTGAGCCTATCCATGTATTGGCTGTGTACTGATTGTATCACACAGAGTCATCCCTGAACTACAGTCCTGTCAACTGCTGTATTCACAACGTACGTCTCTAACCTACACACTACTTGTAAGGATTACTATAATATGGTATCATGTGTATGGATTTCCTGCATTTATGCAAGGTGTGATGCCCGTGCCCTGGCCCAGCAATCAAGAAGCCTCAATCCTCACCACTAACACCAGAGAGGGCATCTCATATATGAAGAAATAATAACAAATACACACAGTAAAGTGCAATTTCCCATAAGAGCACACAGAGATCACAGTAAGTCCGGGACTGGTCACTCCCTTGCTCTCCAGGTCCCCAGTAAGACTCCCCACTGGCACAACTATAGAGTCCAGATCTCAGCCTAGTGGGCAAACTAAAATCTCCAGCACCCTCTTTGTCCAACCAATGCTTCGTGTCCCTGCCCAAGTAGCTCACACACACACACACACACACACACACACACACACACACACACACACACACACACACATACACACCTTGAGATAAGAGGTCATACAACCACACAGACATTTCTGGGAAAGGCTGGCACAGGTTCTCCAGCTGTGCCCCTTTTAACCAGACTATATGGTAGTACCACTTGCCACCACCCACTAATAATTATCAGCTACTCAAAGACCCTTAAAAGGGTGTCCAATTATTACTGTGCAATATTATTATCCAATTGGTAGTATAGCCAAGGGCTAAAGTTATAGGAGTGGCTTTGTACAATTTTACCAAAGGCATACAAGTACTCTAAAGAGCTTAAATTATCTCTACACAAATCAGCCACAGTTAAAAGGTTTTAAAATATTTAATAATAAATAATTAAAACCACAAGGCAATACTTTCTACTATACAGTGCTAGTCAAGAGTTCAGAGAGCACACAGAAATACTTAAAATAATTCAGTAGTACAGTTCCAACATCACAGAAAAATAGTCTAATCTTTCTAGTTTCTAGCTAGTTCTAAAAGAAAACACAAGTCTAAGATAACTTACATATGAACAAGACAGTGCTGTGAGTTGGATAGCCAAGACAAAAATGCTCAATGCCTTCTGATTCTCTTTGTTTAAATTGAAATTGCAGTTCTGATAAACATTACATCATTCTTTCATTTTCCTGGTGTTCCCAGGCCAACAGAAACTGCATTTACATTTTTTTACACCTAGGCAGAAACCAGAGCAATAAAGGAAATGTATGCATGGAAATCCTGGTCATTAACTTTAGCCTTAAAAAAATAGGCAGGAAACCTTCATCTAGCCCAACTGGAGCCAAATTGGAAACCTCAAAGACAGTCATGAAATGCTTGACTTAGCTTTCTTTACAGCAGCGGGCAATGTTGCTACATTGTTTTGAGTTCAATGTTTCACAGAATATCCTTTCATTTAAGAAATCAAGCTTGTAGTTCAACATTAGTATTTACAAATGATAGAATTATGTATAAAATCCTATCTGGCTAGGCTGACAGCCTTCACACACCCCCCCCTGAGAACCCAAGCTAATTTTTCAAGTGACCCTTGAGAAACGCCACTTGAGAGGGTTAGGTCTATCTGAGTGTACCTCACCCCATTCCCTGTCTTGAGAGCCCATCTGCATTGGCATTGCTAACCCCACTGCGGTGCTGCATTGATATAGCATATGCTTGCAACTCCAGGCTCCATCATAGCAACTTGACATTTTGCTGGCTGGCTCTCTTTAACTATGTTAGAGTGGTTGTGATCTGTCATAACAGTGAATTTCCTACCATAGAGATAAGGCCAAAGTTTCTGCAGTGCCCACACTATGGCTAGACACTCCTTTTCTGCAGCTGCATAGCATTCCTCCCTGGGTTGGAGCCTATGACTGAGATAAACCACTGGGTGCTCTTCCCCCTCTGAAGAAATCTGACTAAGTACAGCCCCCACCCCATGGTTTGAAGCATCCACCTGCACAACAAATTCTTTGCTGTAATCTGGACTGGCTAACACAGGGGGTCCTCCCAAAGCATCTTTAAGCTTCTGGAATGCCTGCTCACATGCTGGGGTCCACATTACCTTATCTGGCCTGTTCTTCCTTGTCAGGTCTATGAGGGGAGCAGCTATGGTACTATAACTGAAGACAAACTTTCTGTAGTACCCTGCTGCCCCTAAAAATGTCCTCACCTGCGTTTTAGTAACAGGTGCAGGCCATGTCTGAATGGCTTCCACTCTGTCAGGTTCTGGCCTTATCTTACCACTCCCTACTCTATGTCCTACGTAGGAGACCACTGCTATACCCACCTGACATTTGCTCGGCTTAATGGTCAACCCTGCCCTCTGTAGTCTGCCAAGCACCACCCTGACATGCTGAAGGTGCTCTGGCCAGGAATGGCTGTAGATGGCAATATCATCTAGGTAATCAAGGGCAAACCCTCCTGCTCCTACTAGGTTATGATCTACCAGCCTCTGGAAAGTTGTGGGGGCATTCTTCTTCCCAAAGGGCATCTTTGTGAACTCATACAAGCCAGAGTGACAAAGTCTGACTTCTCTCTAGCACTGGGAGTCAAGGGAACCTGCCAGTAACCCTTGGTAAGATCAATGGTTGTAAGATATTTAGCCCCCACTCAGCTGTTCTAGGGCCTCATCTGTCCTGGGCATGGGGTAAGCATCCAACTTTATGTGACTATTTAATTTCCTGTAGTCCACACAGAACCTGGTTCTGCCATCCTTCTTTGGCACCAACACCACTGGGGAGGCCCAGGGACTCTTGGACTCTTTAATCACCCCTAGTTCCAACATCTCCTGTACCTCCTCCCTCAGAGTTTGTTGGACTCTCTCAGGAACTCTATAAGGGGCTGGCCGAATAGGCCTTTGGGGTCCTGTATCCACCTGTTGCTGCACCAGGTGAGTGCACCCTGTTTTCCTAGTGAACATGTCCCCAAATTCCTGCAACACTGCTCAGATTTCTTGATCCTGGGTAGGAGATCACTGCTGGGACATTGCTACCCCTTCCACTGAGGTGTCAGCCTGAGCCTCACTGAGGAGATCAGTCCCCAGATCTCCCTCAGACTCCACCTGCAATCCACTGCAAATGCTCAGCATAAGGGCCTCCCTATCTTGGTAAGGTTTCATCATGCTAACATGGTACAATTTGTGCCCCTGCTGTCTGCCTAGCAGTTCCACTATGTAATAAACATCACTTTCCTTTCTTACCACCATGTAGGGTCCCTCCCAAGCTGTTTGCAGCTTGTTATGTCTGACAGGAATGAGAACCATTACTTGCTGCCCCACAGCATACTTTCTAGCTCGAACATTCCTGTCATACCACACCTTTTTCTGTTGTTCGCCTTCTGCCAGGTTCTCCTGGACCAAGCCCATGAGTTCCCTGAGCCTTGTCCTGAGGTTTAGGATGTATGCCACAACAGACTCCTTGTGAGACATGGACTAACCTTCCCACTCATCTCAAATTAAATCTAGAGGTCACTTCACCCTATGACCATGCAGCAACTCAAAGAATGAAAAACCTATGGATTCCTGGGGAACTTCTCTGTAAGCAAACAACAGATGGGGCAAATATTTGTTCCACTCCCTCTTAAACTGATCTGCAAATGCCCGTAGTATGGACTTGATTGTAGAGTGTAACCTCTCAACAAGACCATTAGTCTGGGGATGGTAGGGGGTGATCTTCATGTGCTTCACCCCACAGGACTTCTACAGACAAGCCATCAGGTCTGACATGAAATTGGCACCTCTGTCAGTCAGTATTTCTTTTGGGAAACCTACCCTGCTGAAAATATCTAACAAAGAATTTGCCACCTTCTCTGCTTCAATGGAGGACAAAGCCACTGCCTCAGGGTATCATGTATCATAATCCACTACCACTAAGATATACTTTTTCCTTTTGGAACTTGGGGTACTCAGAGGACCGACAATATCCATAGCTACCCTCTGAAAGGGCTCCTCAATCACAGGCAAAGGCATCAAGGAGTTCTCACCCTGTCTCTTGTCTTGCCTACCTTTTGGCACTGCTCACAGGTCCTGCAGTACCCTGTTACATCTCTGGAAATTCCAGGCCAATAAAAGTTCTGCATAATATGCCTCTTTGTATGTTTTATGCCCATATGACCTGCAAATGGAATATCATGGGCTATGGTTAAAAGCTCCAGATGGTAGGCTATAGGCACTACCAACTTCTGTACTCTCTTACCTTCTAGCCCTCCCTCAGGGGTCCACTCTCTGTATACAGATCCCCCCTTTCTTTGAGAATCAGGTGCCTCCCAAGCTACCTGCCTCAGGTCTTGCAATGTAGGGTCTGAGAGCTGAGCCTGTCTTAACTCTCTCCTTGTAACCCTTCCCAGTTCCCCTTCCACAGGAAGTCTGGCATCCTCTCTCAGTGGTGCCTCACTGTCAGCCTGGGTACAACTACTCACCTCTACCTTTGCAGTCACTCTGTCCAAGGTACCATCAGTACCCACAAGCAGCTGTGGCTCACCTTCAGTTTCACTGCTATGGAGTAGCTCCCTCCCTGAAGTAACCACCTCATCAGTCCTGGCTGCAAGTATGCAGTCTGTCTGGGTCTCCCCCAGGCTACCAGACCCATATGCTTGTCTCCTAGCCTGAATGTGTGTAACTGCATAAGCACATGGTACTGCCTCATCCAAATCCTCCCATCTCAGGACATATGCAGGATGGTAGTTTAGTACCCCTGTTATCTCAAGACAACCTACTATTGGCATTTTGTCTTTCCCACTTACTGGATCCATCAGCTTTGCTTCCCCACCTTTCCTCTGTGGACACCTGAATGCCACATGGCCCAACTGGTTGCATTCAAAACATTTAACCCTAGCTCCTGGGCATGTACATGGACTAGTGGCTTCCCCTGCTACGGGCAGATTCTGTTGGGGCAGTCTGTCCTGCCCACCATTGATTCCTTTAGACCCATGAGCAGTACTGGGGGTCCCTTTCCTGTGCATGGCTGCCTTGCTTGCCAGGTATAGGTCTCCCTTCTTCCCCAACTCATCTGAAGTAGCACATTGTCTATCAGCTAACCCGATCCTCATGTCCTCAGGCAAAGTGCTAAGGGCTTGTTCCCTCACCTAAAGGTTTGCCAGCCCTTCAAAAGTGGTGACCTGACATTTACTCATCCACCTATGGAAATAAGTGCTCAATTCAGCAACATATTCACACACACACACACTTTCATCTGCCTTGCGTCTATGCTCACAAAACATTTTCCAATACATTTCAGGTGTTAGCTTAAACAGTTCTAAAAGACATTTCTTAAAAGCAGTATAATCAAAACATGCAACGTCAGAAATTTTAGACAGTACAGTTACAGCTTTGCCATGGACTAAGGGGTTCAGGAACCGTACCCAGAGCCCTTGGTCAACTTCATACTGTTTACCTACCCTCTCAAACATATGAATGAAACTAACAAAATTATCCCCCTCTTTTTTTCTCCTCAGCCTGTAGACTCCTCATTTTCTCAGCCGCTTCTATTTCCAAATGCATGGCCTCCAACTCAAGTCTCTTTAGCTCCAGCTGGATTTTTAAGTCCACTGCAGAAAGGTTGAGCTGTCCATTCCCTCAGGGTATTATATCTCCACTGCTGGTCTGATTGTCCTCCTGGTTGTTGCTTTCTGATGTAGCTGTAACCAAGGCTGCAATCAGGTCTGCCTTAGTCAGGTTTCCATGCATCAGTCCCGTAGCCTGGCACATCTTTACCAGCTAGCTCCTTGTCAGCTTTCCATATTCCTCTACTGACATGCTACCTCCTCACCCAGACTAACTAAGCTAACAAAAGAAATAAAACAATTGTTATCTGAACTCTGAGTATTCACTGCATGGCTGTTTTAGAGTACAAAAACACCTTCAAAGCTCACTGTACACAAGCTACAGGATTCACTCTACACACACCACTACAAGCCAATTAGTATTTGCCAACCAAATAATATGTGATGTGAATATCCCATCGCTGCCAAACACAAATGTGAGGTGGATATCCCAACCACTGCCACCACAAATGTGAGGTGGATATTCCAAACACTGCCACCACAAATGTGATGCCATGCTCTAGCCAGCTATCAATGAGCTCAAGCCTCACCACTGACACCAGAGAGGGCATCTCATATATGAGGAAAGGATAACAAATACACACAGTAAAGTGCAATTTCCCTTAAGAGCACACAGAGATCACAGTCAGTCCAGGGCTGGTTGCTCCCTTGCTCTCCAGGACCCAATAAAACTCCCCACTGGCACAGCTATAGAGTCCAGATGTCAGCCTAGTGGGAAAGCTAAAATCTCCAGCACCCTCTCTGTCCAACAAGTGCTTCATGTCCCTGCCCAAGTAGCTGACACACACACACTTTGAGATAAGAGTTCATACAACCACACAGACACTTCTGGGGAAGGCTGCACAGGTTCTCCAGCTGTGCCCCTTTTCCCAGACTATACGGTAGTACCACTTGCCACCACTCACTAATACGTATCAGCTACTCAAAGGCCCTTAAAAGGGTGTCCAATTATTACTGTGTAATATTATTATCCAATCGGTAGTATAGCCCAGGGCTAAAGCTATAGGAGTGGCATTATACAATTTTACCAAAGGCATACAAGTACTCTAAAGAGCTTAAATTATCTCTACACAAACCAGCCACAGTTAAAAGGCTTTAAAATATTTGATAATACATAATTAAAACCACAAGACAATAATTTCTACTACACAGTGCTAGTCAAGAGTTCAGAGATCACACAGAAATACTTAAAATAATTCAGTAGTTCAGTTCTGACATCACAGAAAAACATTTAGTCTAATCTTTCTAGTTTCTAGCTATTTCCAAAAGAAAACACAAGTCTAAGATAACATACATATGAGCAAGACAGTGCTGTGAGTTGGATAGTCAAGACAAAAATGTACAATGCCTTCTGATTCTCTCTGTTTAAATTGAAATTGCAGTTCTGATAAACATTACATCATTCTTTCATTTTCCTGGTGTTCTCAGGCCAAAAGAAACTGAATTTATGTTCTTTTACACCTAGGCAGAAACCAGAGCAATAAAGGACATTTATGCATGCAAATTCCGGTCATTATCTTTAGCCTTAAAACAATAGGCTGGAAGCCTTCATCTAGCCTGGCCGGATCTAAATTGTAAACATCAAAGACAGTCATGAAATGCTTGAATTACCTTTCTTTACAACAGGGGGCAATGTTGCTACATTGTTTTAAGTTCAACATTTCACAGCATATTCTCTAATTTAAGAAAACACGCTTGTAGTTCAACAATCATATTTACAAAAGATAGAATTATGTATAAAATCCTATCCTGCTTTAACAGTAAGTCAGTAATTGTATATCAGCAGACCAGGCAATCTCAGAGCTGTAACATAGTACTCGATCACACTCTGTCTGGCAGCCTGTGTGGATCAATGGACTAGGGAAGTTAGCATGGGTGATGGTGTTGATGCTTCTTATCTGGAAATAGGTGCATCTTTTGCATGCAACGTATTACTATGTTGGTGTTTTCACAGACTGTCAGTCTGTGTGTGGTGTAACATTATGAACCTCAGTCACATATTAAGCACAGCAGACAGCTGGGGAATCCCATGAACATTTTGAGTGATGTACAGTACTGCAGAAACAGGGACAGATGTAACATATATCTCAATCTCTTAGTGCAAGAAATCTGTTCAAAGCCAGACAAAATGGGGGAACTGAGGCCCACAGATAGGGCCATTTGTTAAATACTGCTCTCATGTAAACATTGCTAAAAGTAACAGAGGGCATGTTTCAAAAGACAATTTTCTGAAGTATTTATAGTCAGACACTCAAATGTTTGTCACTATTTAGTGACTTCACTCCTAAGTTCATCCAATGTTTTGCCAGAAAACCACACATTTTATAAGGAACAGACCATGAACCAAAACTCTGAGCATTCTGCAAAACTCTGGACAGTTAAGAGGTATAGTCTGTAACACAAAAAATCACTGACTGGAGTAGAGGTAAGTGTGGCCTGGAGTCACTATATAAGTACTGACAGTCACACTGGGCATGCCCAAACACTTAGTTAAAATGTGTGCAATTCTGTTGCCCTGTCATCAAACTGACCTGTTATATATAGATATGTCTATACATACAGACATATATGTATACATATCCATCTCTCACTATCTCTCTCTCTCACATACATAGTATATCTATCACTATGTAGTGTCAAATAGATATATACCGATATATATAGCTATATAAATCACATTGATACATAGACTCTTCCCATTTGTGTAGATAACACATACACATACCATAGACGCACACAGCTACATTTGTTAATTACAGAAATGTGTGTGTGTGGATGTCTGTATTTTCCTACGTACCCTAATAATGATGAGTAAATCTGCACTATCACACATCCATAGTGTTGCTCAAAGAAACCAAACTAATGATGCAACAGTACATAATCCAATTACCAACAGACCCCTGTGCCTGCTGTATGTCACCACGTAGAGAGATGCAGGTGAGCAGGTGGTGTAATGTATCATGTTGTCAACAGATGAATGGACTGGGCACATTGCTCTTGTCCACAGGTTTGCCCTTCTAACTGCAAGCAGTCACATATGGCCATACTGGTAAATGTGCACACATAGCTAGGATAATAACACTTATCCCACTGCTAGGATACCAAATGCAGATAGCATTACAAAGCAATATCACTCCGCAGACGACAGATGCTGGTCGACGAAAGCCTAATTTGTGTAATGCACAAGTACTGTGCCTGCAATCACATATACAATAAAGTAATCCTTTGGCATGTGCAATAAGTATTGTGATCTACACTGAAAAAGACTAGATAGGTAGGGGTTCTAATCTCACTGCAGGCTACTTGGTGTGCGCGTGTATGAGTGTGTGTGTATTACCCTGCAAAACAACTGCCATGACCTTATGGGCTATCCACCTGCAATGGTTATGCACGTTTTGGCCTTGTAACTTGCTGCTGACTTCCACACTGCCCTCTCCTATAAGGCCTGATGATGTCATCCCCCTTAGGACCACTACCTAACAGTGAAGTATCAGGATTTAAGCCATGGCTCATGTGATAAATGCTGTAAACTACAGTGTGTAATACTAGATAAGTAGGGGTTCTAATCTCACTGCAGGCTACATGGTACGTGTGTGTGTGTCTCAATGGCATAAATGTGATCATCTTGGTAACACAGAAATAGGTAAGGTTTTGCAGTATTTTATTTGTACCATCTGACGTGGCTCCCAAATGAACAGACCACAACAAGACCTTCTGATGTCATCAAGCATAGTATTTCCTGAAATTATAGTACTACCAGACATGAAGTGTGAAGCATGTATCACATATTGTGATCTGTAGTGTGTACTTTTACATAGGTAAGTGCTCTCATCTACATACAGTCAACTTGCACTACATGTGTGCTTTGGCATGTCCTGTACACAGTGATTGGAAGTGGTGCTATCTTTAGTATAGCCATGGTCATGTGTGAGCCTGTTAGAGCATTTTACCTTATGTTATGGAACCATAGGATGTTTGAACTTCACTGGCATAATGGCCATACAGCCCTCACAATCATACAAATCTTTATATATACCCATAGCTGCAAGATCAGTTGATATTGCCCCAGTTCATGAGGAATGCAGGCAGATGCCCTGTGTTGAGATAAGGGTCACACAGCCATTTATACAGGTGGCATGTGGTGAGGTGCACTGAGGTGCTCTCTGTACCATTAGGCAGGGTTCTGTTTCAAGGGTGTGTTTAAGTCTGCTAGACAAATCTCTCCCACAGGCATGTAGTACCAACATCACATAGAAGATTAATTCCCTCACAGTGGGTTATCCATCTACTATGCCTCCTACAGATAGGCAGCATATGCAATAAAGCAGGATGACACATTGCCCTGTTTGCAAGGCACAGATCACCTCTGCATAGTCTATATGCCACAGGTGACAATGGCATTCATTGCAGACTATCCCCATTGAACACATACTGGAGACATGAAGTGACCTTGTGAGGGACCATACTGTTGTGTGCAATTGCCATTACTGCTTGGAAAAGTACATCACCAAATGGCCATTGCACTCAGATATTGGTATTGTGAGGGAAGAGTACTTGGAGGTTATGAATATGTCACTTAACAGGTCACTGTGGCATCAGCTATGCCATATGATTCCTGCAATACCACTGTAGAGACAAAGTGATCTAAGGCACATTAGGTGTAAAACTGTATGGCCAGGTCTGTGTGCCCATTTTGTTCACCCCTATGTACATCACATGTTCTGACTGATGTGCTACGTACCAGATGCATATATCTAACTGATGGAACTAATACTGCATATATATTTGCATCGAGTTTGTGCCCATTACAATGTCAACAGGCATGTGTACACATTAACCTCTTGCAGGATATTGATATACCACAGAGACAATATGAGTGCTCACAATTTGCAGGCATCAGCCAATATTGTTAGCCACAGTCAGTCGATAATCGCATGTATTGTGATTGAATTGATCCCAAGCAGTAGAGTACCCAGGACTGCGACCTGAGCACTGCTGCTGACAGATCGTATGTCCCTATGTTGTGCATGTGTGCCAGCAATGGAACACTTAGTGACCCCTACAATAACAGTATTATGGATGCCTAAGTGGGTGCTTTGTAAATGCTGTCAAACCAGGAGATAATGTCAGATGGCTTGGCTGAGACTAGAGGGTTGTATATCCTGATGTACCCTCACCCAGGTCAATGGTCACTGCCTCAGAAATGTCCACCACATGTAACAGTCATGCTCCCCCATCACACATCCAAAGTGCGTACAGTCAACTGTGTGTAGAACACATATATGTGTGCTGATCAGCTCCATAACAATCACCCCAATCGCTACACAGATATGGATACACAGACAAAGAGGTGTATAGTTATGTCAGTCAGTGGATGCACAACCTCTGTGCAAGGGTATAGCAGTTGACATTGTCCACTCAGCTTGTGTGCAGCCAGTAGTGCTGGTATTATTCCAACGGTGTCTCAATGGTGTTAGTAATCCTTGTCAGATCACATGTGGGATGCACCCTGGAATGCTAGCATGTACGTTCATGTTCATCCTTCAGTGAGAGGCCAGTTACAAACTGCTCTGTAAATATGGAAGTTATGGGAAAGATTGTAGGAATGTCATGTGTCACATGTGGTGGGGACAAGAGAGTGTAGTTGATGTAGACAGTGTGGGTGTACAGGTCAGGTATGAGTCCAGATTCATCATATGTGGCATCAGGACCTATGAGGCCACTGACAATCTGGGCATATCCTTTGAGGTCACACATGTAACTACACTGTGCATTGTAGTTCTGCTTTGCATCTGTGGCTATTTTTGTCACTTACAGTGTCTACTCAACATCACAACACTATGTGCTTCTTTTAGCTGTGGAGGTAGTTTATACATGTAAGGGGAGGCTCTCTCATCCTAACTGTCACACAGCACTGTCCACATGTTACTCTGCAGCCTAGTAATGGCAGTTGTCCACCAGTCAGGTTTGCTGAGCCATGATGAGCCTGTTCCCTCATGTCATGTACAGCTGAGTTCATGCCATTGTAATGCTGCTGACATAATGCATGGGTGTAGAGCTCTGCATACTTGCCTGTCCCATCTGAAAGGGGTGTGCAGTCATGCTATGTCAACCATCCCACAGGAGATAATAAATGGCTGTCTTGATATATATGTCTGTATTGTCTCGGGGGGGTACATGCCGGTAGTTCTAAGAGACTGATCTGTGGCAATATCCCACCAGAGAAGACCTCACATTGAGGGGGCTGTACTCGTCACTCATACTGGTAAACACATGATGCATTACATTAGTTCCCCATCTGGGGATGTCACAGCACTGCTACATGGCATTGTAGGTAAGGACCAGAACCATCCATTGGGCAAATGAGCCACAGCATGACTAAGCAACACAGTGTGTACCTATTACACTTCCCTAACATATTTGTCTGTGCTCTGTACAGACACCTTGCATGACTGTCTTTCTGGCAACATGCTGAAGGTAACTGAAGCACTTGCTTGCACGGGGGACAACTAGCAGGTAGTGCCAAGCAGTGTCCCCAGATTTCTAATTCATGTCACCTGAAATGCCATGATAGCAGTTAGCATGGATATGAGCACTGACACCGTCATACACCTAGTGACACTGGACCAAACACTATTACGTTTGCTCAAGGCCAGATCATGCCTACAGGCATGAATGGATGTTGGACATATGTCTCACTCCAGCAACTATGGCCTAACAATGTGTATGAGAATATTAGGCCAGGAGGCCTTGCTGAAATGTGTACATCATGTACAGAGTGTTATGCCAGCTGGTGGATAGGCAAGTGTCTGACAGTGATACTCTGGAAGATAGCAGTAGGAGACCTGTGCTGCAGTGATGGCAGTCACCAATGGTGTTTACCATCCTCCATTATTGGCATACCCCACCTACCCATTTCCTCTCTGCAGTCACAGCCACTGTCAGTGACCTCTGACTGAATACATTAGCAAGTAATGGCATATCAGGAGCTGTCAAAGACTCCCACACAGAACCAACAGTTATCCAGGATGGCCTAAGACACAGTCAGTTGTACTTTGAGACACTAACAAAGACTAACTGCCAATGACTGCACAATATCATCATCCACCCCTGCAAAATATTGTAGTGTCTACACACTACACACAGTTGAGCCATTGCATGTGGAGTTATGGACACAGAGAGGAATGTAGCCTTTTACTGGTCTGTAAGATGTGGGGATACATTCACTGCTGTGCACCCTGCACCAAGAGGTTTGGGATGTAAATCCCAGACTGTCACTGCTATACTGAATGTGGCAGTCATCATGGCTATCATTGTGTGCAATGGTACCCTTGCTATGTCACTACAGAGGAATATCTTTCAACTGTAGCAGCCATGCAGGTTCCATGGTACACCAGTACACAGCATAGATAACATGTCCTATGGAGTCCGTGTCATGACCGTACATGTGTAGTCTGTCCCCTAAATGCTTTGGTGGGGATGCGTCTGGATCCATACAGGAAGGTGTCAAATCCTACTGTGTACCTCCCATGTATCCACGACAGGACTAACACATGTCTTACCTGTTCTACTTGCCTACAACATCACTGTGGTATACATAGTACATACTGGAGGGAGCAGTATGGTACACAGACAGTATGCCCTATATGAAACAGG
The DNA here is from genome assembly GCF_019279795.1 of Protopterus annectens. Lineage (NCBI taxonomy): Eukaryota > Metazoa > Chordata > Ceratodontiformes > Protopteridae > Protopterus > Protopterus annectens. Next base: position 1,105,030,059 of record NC_056725.1, on the reverse strand, counting down.
CTCCCCATGCATGTGAAGCACACATCTCCTCTGACACACATCGTGTGCAGGTTACACACTGGGATGCAGAGCATGACAATCATAACCACTGTCAAGAAACTGTACTGGAAACAGGATATTTGTAGATGAGTCATCACCATCATCATAGCTTGTAGATGTGTGAGTTATCAAAACCCTGGTGATAGGGATCCCTATCATATGATAGAAACCTTATTTGACTGAAATCATTTGGCTGAGACCATAAGACTGAAATTTCAATTTTTTTTAAAAGACTGAAAAGTCACTTGACTGAAACCCATAAGACTGAAACCCATAATACTCAATTTCAACATATTAAATTTTAAACTGGACCACATAAAACCAGACTAGATGAGGGACACCACTCCTAACTATATATACTAAATCCAGGATTGGACTACAGTGGGGAAAAGGGCATAGTAATGTCAGCATGTAGACTACTGTAAGGTATGTGAAAGGTGTATGCCCTTTTCCCCACTGTAGTGCAATCCTGGAGTTAGTATATATAGTTAGGGCATGTGGGGGGCATAGCCCCCACCTAGTCTGGTTTTATATGGTCCAGTTTACAATTTAGTATTATGGGTTTCAGTCTTATGAGTTTCAGTCAAGTGACTTTTCAGTCTTTTCAAATTTCACTGTTATGGTTTCAAGTCAAATGTGTTTCAGTCAAATGAGGTTTCTACCATATGATAGGGATCCTGTGATACATATCAAGGGTAGCAGACCTGTTCACAGATTAGGGATACATGAGTACGCTGAATGCTGCCTTTGTCCTTGTTAGCTTGTTTTACACATATGAGCCTATGGAGCCATGCACTTATAGCGCTGTACCTTGCTGAAGACATATTTCTGCTGTGCTGACATGCCATCCTGTACTACTTCATTGCCACTGTGTATCCATAGGTTATCTCAATAGATCCCTGAAACAGAAACATAAACAGGTCAGTGACACACCTGTCATCATGTAAGTATACATCCCTTGCAACATCATACAACATAAGGTACACAAAAGTATGTGTTGTACTCGTGACAAATGCTAGCATACAGTATCTGTCATTAACCACTACAATTGGCAAGGCAAAACAACATTATGCACAAGAACATGTTAACTAATATAGTCAGCCTGTGCATCAGACACATAACTTCAGTTCTCTGCATCAATGGTGAGGATGACAGGGATGTGGCACAGGTATCATCACTTGCACAAGGTGATGTGTGGGGGTGCAGGAGATCTAGGCTGACCCAAATGGTTGACAGCATGTGTGTGAGTCAGGAAGGGAAGCAGGTAAGATGGACCATGGAAAGGTGCCTCGCATGCCTGTAGGTGACCTGTATTTGACAGTGGTATATGAGCATGTGCATGTACACAGTCACACTCAGTGATAACCCTACATGTATGTATGTTGAACAGATGTGCACCATACATGGTAGAGTTGACAGATCACCATCTCTGGCCCCAAACACGGGAACTGGCTCTGCAAGGAGTTGCACTGGCGCCTCCATGCACAAGGTCAGAAGTGGTGCTAATACCTGACAGTGACTGCTATCTGTCAGGACTGTGTTCCCCACAGGAATGTCCAGAACCACAAGCTCATGGCCTGCCATATCATGGTATTGATAGCACACTTCTCTCTGTAGTGCTGGATGTGCTGCCACTATTGCAGCATGATTGTGCACAGCCACGTGGACTCTTAGTAGATGGGGTTGCTGACCTATGTCCATGAGTCCAATGCTGAACTCCAACCACTCGTTCCAGCACAGACAATGTGTGGTCCAAAACAGAGACTGTCTCAACCCACCTTCTGTCCACTGCATCAGTCAACCAATCCAGGGAGTCCCCAATGCGGTGGAGGGAGTCATGGATGCCAGACTGTGCTGCATCAGTAACCCTAAGCATATGTCTGGTGTTCCATTCACAACATGACTGCGTCTCCATGGTGGCCCAAAATGTGTGCCGAGTGACCTGTGATGTGACACCTGCAACAGGTGATGGATGGAAAGCAGGCCTCTTACAAGCACTCCTGTCAATCCTCCTGTGTGGGTCTCATCAGCTCCCTGACTATGGCCAGTGTCTAAACTCACTGGAGTCATAATTGCCTCACTTTCCTTTTCATTGTCCTCACCCGCGGACTGTCCAACATCTATGGCCTCCAGGGACAGGGTATGTGTGGGCATACTGATTGTATATGGTAACAATGGAGGCAGAAGAGGGATGTCTATCTCTGGGACAGATTCATCCCCAACACCTCTACCTGTGCCTCACTGTGGCCACCACCATCATCAGAGTCCAACGAGACACTGACATCAGGTTGTGTAGGGGACAGAGACCAGCCCCCCTGGTCACCTGTGATAAGAAAGAAAAAGCAGTGCAGGAATACCTGCACTATTGTGTATGAAAAATCCGCCAATGCTCATAATAACAAAGACCCACAACTGGATTAGCTGTCAAATTTTTCCTCTTTGCTTTCATCCAAAATAGACTTCCTCAGAACAAAATACACTTTCAACTCAAGACTTTTATAACAATCACTTCAAGTGAATCAAGTAACACATGACCAGTACAATTTATTTTTTAATTAAGCAATATGACACTTTACTTGATAAATTGACACATAAAACCCCAGTACACCTATCATAACAAATATATTGAAATAACATGTTTCACTGCCTAATTTAATGTCCTTTCAACCTTTTGTGTTTTAAAAGACATTTTACAGTAAATGTCTCATTTAAACCAGGATGCTTATCTTTTCTTAACTGTCATTGCCAAAGTGCTCCTATTTGTTCAACTACACTCCAGTGACTGCCCCCTCTAAGATCCTTATGTACCTGTTCCAGAATGGAAAATAAAAACATTCTACTCTGTTTACACATGACATTATGTTTAAATAGGGCATTATTCTGGCCCTTAACTTTAATAAAATATAAATTTTCCTTAACAAAACAGTGTCATGTTTACCAGGAGCAGTACCATGGCCTTGGCCATTACCTGATGGACCTGTGAAATGTTGAGGGTGAGGTACTGTCAGTACCAATGCATGTTGCAGCACAACAAGGTAATACATCCATATATCTCACATTTACAGTAGCTACTATGTTACTTGTTGTATTGGTCACATTCTGGGTGTGAGAGTACAACTGAGGTTAAATCCTCCCCCCTCAAAGAATTAAGACCTGACACCCACATAAAAGTATGTACAGCCTGACACACTGACTGCTACAGTACTACAATGCTGATCACAGTAAGCCTACCTTCATGCTCCAGTGCTGTGGAAACTGTGGCACTCACCTCCACAATGTATGGTGTAATGGATGCCTGGGAGCTGTTGTGTGTGCCTAGGTTTGTCAACAATTCCTCAGTGGCCGTGAGTGGTGTTCCACTGCAAGCCCTCCACCAGTGATGGCACGATCCCTGGCTACATCTGCTGTATGTCATTGTACAGCATTGATAATGTCTATTGCATGGTGCCAAACCTGCTAATATGTCCTGACTAATGGCCCATGCCATTCACATCAAGGACAAGGTCTGTCCACAATGCAGCCTTCTGTTCCCTTTTGTGGCTCCCTCTGGACAGTAGAATGTGATGATGTTGCCTTAGTCCTTCAAGCATAATTTCATTTTCTACATCAGAGAAGGGTGTGCATGGTGTCTATGATACATGATTCCTGAAAGACAAAAAAAAGGGGACCAAATTACAGGATCACATATGTGGAAGTACACTATGTAGAGATACAGCAAGGACAACATGGCTGTCACTATCCACTGCTTGCTCACACATGTCATAGTCCACAGTGTTCAAATATACTAAGTGTGTGGATACAACTAAGATAGCACCAGTAGTCAGGGATTCCCAAGTGTGCCATTACAGATACTGCTGTGTGATCATACACCCAACACTCGGGTCTAGTGTGGTGTGTCCCCTACGGGCAACCTCCAAATAATACTCATAGGAACAGTGCCACACAATTAGCAGTGTGGTATTACAACCACTATAAAGGGACAGTCCAACAAAATCAGTGTGCCACAATGACAACAGACAATGCACCCTTAATGAATAGTACATCATGTGTAGGTGAAAGACAGCAGGAGATCAATTACATGTCATTATCACAGGTCTATGTCAGGCTTAATGCTGTTTTCCTTATTCTCCATATGTCTATTGACCCATCTGCATCCTGTTGTACACAACATCAGTTACATACCTGATGGAGTGCAGCACTCCTCAATTGATATGTAGGATAGCAACATTTTCACAAAGGCACTCTCTGTATGAGGAAAGTCTCATACAGATGGGTTCCCCATAGTCAGCTGCTTGCCTTTTAAACATGCCTCTAAACTAATCTGTGGGTCAGAAATGCTAATTGCAGCCAACACAGCTGATTTGCACTATCATCAGCCAATGGCATGTAACCACTGTACAATATATAAGGCCTTCATGTAGGACAGGGCCCCTTTCTGATATGTTGTGCTGGACATTACTGGGGTGAGGAGACTACATCATCACAGAGGGTAGGTCTGTAGCAGAAACCTTACCACAGAGATATGTGTGCTACAGGCTGCAGTAGCTTCTGCTGGTAATAGATGTAGGCAGAGAGTGTGAACACTTTGGAGGACAACAACCTGTAGGAGTAACTGTAGGAGCTGTGTGAGCCTTGTTGTAGAGGCAGAGCCAGAGTGAGGCTTCCCTCTCCACTCCAAATAAGGCATGTGTTTAAGGTAAGTATGTTAGGCGATGGTATCACTAACAGAGTACTAGGCAACATGTTTGGTGTGTCCCTAGGTAAGATATGGTATAAGTATAAGAATAGGTCCACCATTTGGGTGACTGGCAGGCCTTGTTACAAGCAGGGACTTCCAATGTGTATATTAGCTGTGCAGCTACGATAATCTGCACATTGACATTGGAAGGATTGTGTGGTATACTCTGATATTAGTAGCCCTCATTTGCAGTACCTGCATTGACATTCTATGTGAATGCATATTAATGCATGACGTGAAACTATGTACATATAAGTTTTGCTATCTGCAGGCCTGTGACCTCCCTCAGTGAAAAGCAGACATGTCATTTGAAATGCATTGTGTGGATAAAGAGTGCATGATTCAGTCATTAATTGATGCCTTCACAATATTGTAAATTTACTTTTACACCACTAGATTTGAACCCAGGACTGCGTGTGCCAAAATGCACCATTTGGAAGGCAATTAACAGACAGAGCTACAGAGTCACTGCTGCAGCAGGTGAATTAGCAAGATATATATGCACAGATACAGGCTGTGACATACATTTTCTACATCCGGCAGTATGTGCGAGGCTTTATATCGATGTATGTGTACACCAGGGTCCCAGTTGAACATGTATTTTGCCATTAATGCCTTAGTAGGTGTCTTTGTACATGTTGCTGCTGAAGGGCATATTTACCTGATATCACAGGCATCACTCACAGCCATTATTCTGTCTTTGGCTTTCTAGTGGTATACTATTGCACCAGAGTCCAAGATACACTCCCATTTTTAATCTTTTTACTTTAATTACATTTTAATCAAGTTTGAGTGGTGTGGTGCGCATTTCCACTAAAACACGCTTAATGACTGTAACTGGCAATTACTATGCTTTCTTTAAACCAGCTGTTTTAAGTAAGTGTGGTAGGTTAATGCAGTGGTCCACAGGTGTGATGGTTTTGGGTTCAAAATACAGGACAGGTGTTTATTTTGCAAGTGTGCATTACAGGTTTAAAAACATTTATAGTGAATATACTCTACTGAGCTGAGCTTAGCGAAGCTGCGTGTTGTGCACTGTGCATCAACATGTTAAAAAATATAAAGCAAAGTAAAATGGAAAGACAGGGAAATAGTGAAATGGAGTGCAAGCAGAGGAAAAAACATAGTGAAAGGCAGGCAGGGATGTGCAGTAAGGGTGTAGGAAAGAACCATAGCTAACTATTTCTTGTACAGCAAGAACTGTGCACTTTGACAAAATTTGACTTTGAACACTCAACCCCAGAGAGAGGGGTGACGACAACATAACTGCATTTCAAGCCATCTGGACCAAATTATGTATGTCAAGTTAACACATGTGCGAAATGGAGACCTATGTATGGGATGATAGATTTTTGGGGGACATGTGCCCATTTTTTTTTGTTTTAAGATGAGAGTGGAATGTTGGGGAAGGGAGTACATGTGATAGAAGTAAGCTGGGTAGGTGAGGATGCATTTGGTAACAGACATGTCAGCAGACAGGGGCGGTGTGTGACACATGGGAGGGGTGAACACCTTGGATAGAGAAGGTATTGTGGAATCCAAGTCCCATATGTCTCCAGATGGCTGGAGCATTACTAACATCCCCACCCATTGGGTCCATATTACATCACTGAATGCTTAAATAAGCGAATGATGATTAATCGACCCCATGTAAGTGATAGCTTACAATGTTGAAACTCCAGAAGAGTGATTTTTCTTCCCAAGGGAAAACAATCGCTATTCCAAAAAAAACAAGCAAACAAAAAAAACTTTAAAACAGTACATAAAGTGGGGGGCTTCACCCCCCCCAATTTGGGGGGCTGTGCCCCCCACACCCTCCTACTTAAATATACCAACTCCAAGATTGCACTACAGTGCTGAAAATGGCAAAGTAATGGAAGCTGCCAAGCAAATTCTTTCCCAGGGAAAGAATTCACTTAAATCCACTTTGCTATTTTGCCCTTTCATTCTTTTATGGTTGATCAAGATGCATTTGACAGGATGTGTCTTCGATCACGTAATAGGAACCCCACCCATGGGAATGCCAACACTGATTCTTCATTGCCCCAGTATGTATGGCAGTGCTGAAGGCTGGGCACTAGTGAGAGACTGCCCCATCATGTCAGCCAGCATGCCCTCAATCTGGTGTGGGAGGTGGTCAAATCCACTGTAGCCTATACTATGCATCAAAACTGGCAGCTCACCCCCTGTGACAACACCTCCTCCACCACTGCTCTGAGAGGAGGGCCTGGCCCCATCCCATGAGGTGGTACTACTGAATGCCACAGGTAGTGTAGGAGTACCAGAGGGGGGCACCACCAGTCTGGGTCCCAGATGTGCTGCGACCCAGTGCCATGGATGGTTGAGGCAAAGTATGGGAACCAGCTGGAACTAGCCTACCTTGAAGTGCTGTGGTGCATTAGGTATAGCAATAAGTATAGGTTAGTAATAACCAAACCATTGTTAGTATTAACAGAATGGAGCATCATTTTAATTCATCCAAATACATATTAATGTATAGTATGTGTAACATAGCAGTAAATAACATAACAGTCGGTATGGTAACAGCAAGTCAGTAAGAAGTAAACCATAAGGGCAACAAAATAGTTTAACAAAGTATGTTAATGGTGAATCATAATAACAGATGACAATATTACATCACATTTTGTAAAAATATAGTTAGTTTAACATATATTAATATTAAATCACAATAATAAATAAATGAAGATAAGATGTGGGGAGAGAGGGAGAGAGAAACAATCCATTACTGCCAATGCAGACTATATCCCTAAAAACACTGCTACTAAATATTCTACAAACATGTAGTGTCAGTTCTGAGTACAGTGACTACAATTCTCCTATAGCTGATGTAGCACATACATACCTCTCAACCTGTTAGCATGGGTCAGTAAGGGCGAAGCAATAACAAATGCAGGTGCACTACTACACAGAACACTTTTACATAATGTGAACTTCTGTAACTACCAAGGTGTTCTGTAAGCAGATTTGGTAATACATTGCATTCCAGGTAATCATTTTTTTGATAATCCTGTGATAGATGAATTAGGCAGTTTTAATTACAATACATGAAACTGTGACACTTGAGAGGCATGTTTGTGTACACTGCATAATCTAGACATCCGTCGTGCCTTAGTTGGCAGGCATGGGGACAGAACTCAATAGCTGTGACTGCAAGGGACATCTGAAAAAAAAAATAACTTTATTGGTATTGCTAATAACTGTCTGGGAAATGTTAGCACAATCATATCTGCTCACATCATGGGCTACCTCAAGCCATATTTGTATTTATTTATTTCATTTGTTTACCAAGAGATGTCCAACTGGGCCAGAGGCCCTTTTTCAGTGGAGACCCGGGGAGAAAATCTCCATACATACAAGACAAAATTTAACAATCAAATCAAACACACATTAATTAGATTAGCTTTGTACAAAGCTACAAAAGCAAAAAGCAACATGAAAATGTAATTAACTACATAACAATAATTACAAAATAAACAAAGTTGGTCCTGCCATTGATGACAGTTAAACCTTATGACTGAATAGTGGGAACAGTGTGATAAAGTTAGACAAGAGAGCACAAAAGAATTTTCCATAACTGTTGTCTGCCAATCAGTATATGTGTTTCTTCTACTAGATGGAACTGATTACTGAGACCAAGTTAGTATACAGCAGTAAATAACTGTAGCTGTGAAAAAGATCTGGTCATAGTAAGGGAGTAAGGCAAGAGCAGAGCCAGTGTTTTGCCAGCTGTTCCTTCAAGAGGAGTTTGAAATCATGAATGTTGCATTTTTTTGTAATAGGCTGGGGAAGGGTTTTCCAGAGTTTGGCAATTTTATAGGAGTAGAGGGCAGTGCCTTGTGTGTTGTGGAGTTTTGGAATTTTTAATATAAGCTTATTTGATGATCTTAGTGCTCTAGGATTGCCGTTGGGTTGGATTAGGTTGGTGAGAGCTGGGCAGTGTTTAGTTTGTATATTATTTTGTATATGCCATATACCATTTGATCCTGGAGTTGGAGAAAAAAGAGACCAATATGTGGCTGCATTCATTTTGCATTCTAGAACTATTACAGTGCTATACTTGACTGCAGTGACAATAGAACACACATGCATAGCATACAGCTGTACTGCATTTATTGAAACAGATCTCTTTGGGAATCAGCTGTACTGCTTAACACTTTATTGTATTGCTGATAAGTGTCTGTGAAATGTAACCATAATCATATCTGTTCATAATATGGGTGACCTCACCCATATACCTTTTGTTCCTGGTGTGGGAGAAAAATTCAGGATTATGTGACTGAATTTGTTTTCCATTCCAGTGCTATTACAGTGGTATACTTAACTGCAGTGATAGTAGAACACACGTGCATGACATAAAGCCATAATGCATTTATTACACCAGATTTCTGTAGGAATTAACAATGCTGCTTAACACTTTATTGATATTGCTGATAAATGTCTGGAAGTCCACACAATATCTGCCCATAGACTGGACAACCTCAGCCATATACCTTTATTACCTGAAGTAGGAGAAACAGAGAGAATTATCTGACCAATGTTGCCCTGGAGACAGCCCTGGACTGTACTATGAGCTTAACAATACAGTTTGCAGGCCATTACTTTTGCATTCTACAGCTTTTACAGTGTTACATTTGACTGCAGCAACCTTACCATAGACAAGTAACGCATACATCTCTACTACAATGGTTATGACAACATAAGCCTGCTGTACACCATTTTGCTTACTGTTATTTGTATTGTTTATTGTTTATTGCAATACAGTTGTTATTGGCCATTTATTGCACTACAGTTTTATGGTGTATACTTCATTGCAGTAAATGCCTTACTCTTTCTTGTTTATTGCACTACAGTTAGCATAATAAATCAATACTTACCACACTCATGGTGCAACCTGGCCAGGCGCCCATCATGGGACTTGATATTGCTAGCCCTCTCAGCTGCAGCTGTTGGGAGAGAAGCACACCGTTATGTATACCAGTTTTGCAGACATTCAGCTTGCATATTGGTGAAGCAGAGGAAATATTACTTACATATTTGTGAGGCATTCCCAGCCCTAGCTTATTGGACCCAGGTGTTCAAGGTTCCCCTCTTTCTCCTCTTCAGGTCAAAATAATGGTGATGACACTGCTCACCTGTACCAGGGATACCAGTAACACTGGTGGGTTCCCTGGCCACCTAGTCCCAGGCCTTCACCTTACACTCCGAGTACTGGAAACCTCCCTGCAGCAGCCTGGGTTCATGAATTTTAACAAGGAACCCAACAAAGACCTTGGACTCGTGAACATCCCATCTCTGTGCCCAAAAGCGCGCACCTTCACCAGCACCACCTGCCATATCCACAGTAGATAAAACTCCAAGGAATGATAGAGAATTCCCACCTATTGCACTTAATATAGCCTGTTTTCCCACCCTTAAATGTCATTGAGCAACATTCAAAAAAGTGCCACATTGCTTAGCTGGGCTAAAACCAGTTAAATGCAGCTAAGCAGTGTGAAAACTCGCATAACCGGGGGTTTATCTCAGATTAGCACTATGCAAACAAAAGTAGCCATTAGCATGTTTAATCAGTGCTCAACCCAGCGCAGAAATGCCATATTTCACAAATTTGTACTTAAAATTAAACATATATAATAAATTTGTTTATAGAAATCTTATCATTGCTATGGACTGGAACCCAGGACCTACTACACATTAGGCTGTATCTCTGCCCATTTAGCTACTTAGATATTATGTGAATTGGTATACCTTCACATATACTACTGGGCTACCTGTTAGTATTGCTAAGCACTGTGGCATGCCATGCAAACATGCTTAAATAAACCCAGACATAAATAATTAATTACATCTGGTTTCTATTTTTAGATGCCTAGCAAATGTTGGCTATGTATGTATGAGTGCTGCTCAGCCCTGTGGCACTCTGTGCTGCACAAACAGCAATTAAAAAGAAAAAACAGAAAACAAAAAAATATTTAAAATTGCATAAATACATAATTATGATAAATAATGACATCCATTTTCTATGTTTAGCTGTCTGGCAGGTGTCAGTTTTCTATATGTGAGCACAGCTTGGCATTGCTGCACTCTGTGCCGTACCATGCAAACATGCAAAAATGAAAAAAAAAATACTTGAAATTAAATATTCCACTATTGACCCAATTCACAACATTTCAGCAGTAGTGGGGAGCAGTGCATGTGATCCACAACTACAGGTAGTCTCTACACTTATCTCTAAACCGATTCAATAACCCTTTTCCCTTGCTCTGCCTCTGCAGTGCACCATGATTAATATGCATAGTGAGCTGCCAAGGGGGAACCGTGGCCATGTACATGGATATGTTCCATGCAGGCTCTCCATGGAGCCTACACGAATTTTGTTAAATACTGGGGAAAGTCTTTGGTTCTGGTCTTTTTAAGACAATCAGGTTACATCTCTCTCTCTCTCTCTCTCTCTCTCTCTGGCAAATTATCCTGGAGATAAATATCTTTTTACAAGAACCATTACTCTTGGCCAACAATGCCCTTATCCATGGGTGATAGCTCTCCATAGATCACCTTTCAGACTTTCTGACCTGGGCTCACAGAACCTTCTTTTTTCATATATCTTCATTGAAACCTGGGTGTGATTGTCATCCATATCTGATCCATTTAAGGGGACACTTTCTACACACAACATGTATAAAATTGAAATATTAATATTCTATATTTTTTCAGGTGTCTTTTTGGTTTACAAGTAATATCAGCACATCTCTTATATTCTAGAGCAATCCATGCACTTTACTAGTGAAAAATATTATTATAAGTAAGAATAACCTAATGCTTACTCTATTAAGTTTATTCAGCTATCTTATATTAGTTTATTCCATCATTTGTCAGCTCACACATCTTGCATTCCTTGTTGTTTGTAGAAGTACAGACTCTGACAGCAAACAAGATGAAAAAAAATGCTGCCAGGTGAGCAGTTTTCTTCAGCGCAACTTATCAGGCACTTCTGATAAACATGTTCTAAGAAGAACAGCTACTGGATTTGACCTATTTCTTCAGAAACATCAGCTAAATAATCTGGCATAAGTTTTTGTTACAGAATTTAAAATTTCAGCTAGTAATTTAAAAAAAGTTTCTTGTCAAGCAGTAACTGTTTATGTTCGGTCACCCAGCAAAAAGATTTACCAGCTTGTTGTCATGCACATTCTGAAGTTGCTGCAGTTCCACTATGACTGCATGTTGCAGCTCAGCAAAGAACTAACCGACGTGAGAAGCTGGATGGAAACTTGACACAGTTAGAAAAATAGACAAACTCCTTTTTGCAGGGGATCATCCCAAATGAACCATCACATGTGGGGTCAAGGCCCCATATACCCTGAATTTATATAAATCAACTCCACAGTCATACACACTGACATGAGAAAAAAAGGAAATCACAGAAAATAAATGAATTACCACTGACACACACTTAGAAACCACACCAAGATGAATTCAAACAGATGAAACAAATTAAAGTATAAGAACTGCTGCCACTACCTCTAAAATTCTATTTAAAATTTTAAAAGTTAACAAATATGAGGTTGAGTACATAAAGGTTACAAAAAGGTGTAAGCCTGGTGTACACCTTGTGTTAACCACTTCTAATTCAAAAACAGCCCTACCATGGCTCTGCAACACTTTGGAATGCAGCTTCATGGTGGATTGTCTCTGTGACCTCCTGCAAATGCTAATGAGGCATATGTCCCTCTCCCAAAAAAATGTCTGCAGTAAGGCATTTACACAACCCAGTGAAACAGAGAATCACTCCTTTGGGTAAGTTACCTCAGCAAAATGTGTTAAGGAACACAGACAAAAGATGTGTTAACTTGATAATGTTAGAGCTAAGTGCTGGGGTGTTTAATGTGTGTGTGTGTGTGTGTGTGTGTGTGTGTGTGTGTGTGTGTGTGTGTGTGTGTGTGTGTGTGTGTGTGTGTGTGTGTGTGTGTGTGTGTATATGTGTGTGTGTGTGTGTGTGTGTGTGTGTGTGTGTGTGTGTGTGTGTGTGTGTGTGTTTGTGCCTGTGCATGGCTAGTCACAGAAGCGGGGTTAGTTATGGGATAGGTAAGATGTGTGCGCGCGTGTGTGTGTGTGTGTGTTTGGTGTATGCATGAATATGTGAATATGTATGTGTGTTTGGGGGAAGGCTGTCATAACTCCACACTCCCCTAGGCTACTCTACTTTAGTGAGTAAATCCTGCAACATTGTGGGGAGTACACACCAGAAACAAGGAATGCTCTCTTTATATCATGCCTTAAAGGCACTTACACTGTAACAGAAAAAGTTTATACAGTATAAAACAATTGTGGGGCAAGGGAACTATTTAATACCAATATAATTCTTTATATCTTGCCTTAAAGGCACCTATAAAAATTCAAACCCTACACTCTTAGGGGATAGTCCTTATCTATTACCTGAAGTGTATGAAAACAACAAAAATGATTTTAACATAAATGGCAGAAGGATTCAAATCAGTAATAGTGCAACCCAGAGCCTATATCCCCTATGCCAACCAAGAAGTTTGTATTCAAGGGTAAATTTACATGACCAAAAATGTATGAAACTCTAATGTCTAGCAATATTTATTTATTACAACAACCTGTGAGTTACAAAGGACAAGGCATGTGTATCAGGCAGCAGCAGGAGCTATGTGTAAAATCAGTAAAGGCAAAGAAAGCTGGGGATGTGTCGATGTGGGGGGAGCCATCAAGTCAAAGCAGGGAGGAACACTAAACAACACCTGGGAGAAAGCTTAAAATATTACTTTGACTCACATAAAAACTCAAGCTTCACTATGCTCTTCATGAACATTAAGAATAATGAAACTAATGCAAGGAAATATGGACTGACCGAAACTATATGTGATGCATAAGGTTAAGGGAAGAAAAAAGGTGATATATCAGAGACATTTTATCACTCAGGGAAACTACGAGAGGTGTGTGCGTCGTGTGTGTGTGTGTGTGTGTGTGTGTGTGTGTGTGTGTGTGTGTGTGTGTGTGTGTGTGCAAGCATATCTGTGCGTGCATGTGCGAGCATGTGTGTGTGTGTGTGTGTGTGTGTGTGTGTGTGTGTGTGTCCAAGCATATCTGTGTGTGCATGTGCGAGCATGTGTGTGTGTGTGTGTGTGTGTGTGTGTGTGTGTGTGTGTGTGTGTGTGTGTGTGTGTGTGTGTGTGTGTGTGTGTGTGTGTGTGTGCGTGTTTAAATGTGTGCAGGTGTTTGGGAAGTTGAATGAGGGGAGTGCCTTTGCCAGTATATGGACCAGCACTATTGACTGTCTCTGGAAAGTGCTGCTGTGCACTCACAGTAGGTAAGCGTGACTTACAGACATGCAAATTAGTCAATAATGCGTTTTTTCCTCAATGCATTTAACATGTCTCTGAAATGCAAATCTCTGCATAAGGGAACAGTCCCTTTTGTCCCCAGTGGCAAACATATTTCTGAATCTCAAGGACGATGTTAATTCACATACACCAGCAATTATGGATCTGACAAAACAAGTACAAAATATTAAAAATAACTCAAACATCTCAGTATTTAAAAAATAATATCACAATGAAATTATATTAAGACTACAAATACTAAAATAATGTCAGAAGATTTGTGTGTTAAGCAATAGGAGTCGGAGCGATCATATATTCTCCTAATTAAAAAAAAATTCTCACAATACAGAATAGACAGCATTAAAAAAGTTGAAGTCCAAGTTTACAATGTATTGTTAAGGAGGGAGAAAGTATGAAAGACTTTACCTTGAAACAATTATAGAACAGAAATTGACTACAATACTATATATATTCTCTATAAACTACTCCAAACAAGAAACATGAGTCTGTCATTACAAGTATTTTTTTTTTCCTTTCGGGTCAAACCCCTCAAAGTAAAATGTTGAAGAATATTGTAGTCCATCTTCCCCTTTCATGAAATTCTTATTTTCTTAAATGACTTAACCCTTCTGATTTTCTCATGAAATGCTCAACCTGCTTAGATATGAATTAACATGCCCCACTATTTTGAACTGTTTCATGCTATGGTATGTTAATGCATAAACTCAGTGCTATAATTATTAAGTGAGAGGATAGGATTTACGAGCAGTTTGTTTGTTCTATTTTTGCCTATATCTGACAGACTGTGTTTACTACGACTGTAACTGCTTTCTCACGCAGAGTTTATGGCCTAAACTGTTGGTTAACCTGTATAGTGCAATGTACATGTTTTACTGAAGTATGAATGCTGCCCTACTCTGTATTTAAATGCAGTCATTTGGTATTTATGTATTACTCAGTACTGCTTCATTTTGTTTAATGCAAAACACTGGTATAGTCCAAATGTAATGTACTGCGATACTGAAGTTCCTTCTGTTCCTAATTAATTTAATGTAATTATCCCTATTCTTCCCCCCAGTCTTCCCATACTCTACACTTCCTACAAACTAACACCCTCACTACATACCATCCCTAGGCTACCCCATACTGCATAAACTATACTACCCCATTGTAGTCCTTTCCCTCTTAATGGCTGTTTTCTCTGTCATCATAGTACTAATAATACCTTTCTTTTCCTTTTACAGCTTGCTATAAATATGTTCAAGCTACCCCAGACATCCTACTTGTGCTACATAGTACCCTGGTTCCCTACCTGTAAGAACCATCTCAGGGATCATGCGGTGCATTGGGAAACTGTCCTGCCTCCCCACAAGAACCAAAAAAATTAAACGAGTGTATGTACCATACTGCATAGTCAATTTGTGCCACTGGTTGATGTTTTTGACCCAGCGTGCGCTAGCCAGCAGCCCAGCACCGACCCAACCTCTCTTGGCTCCATAGACTCATCGCTTCCTTTTCTCCCAGTGCTGCTCCAAATATCTGCAATTACCCACTTTGGTCAGCAGGTAGCAGCATCCATCCATTAACTGACTTCTACTTCAATCTTTTAAGCTCAGAACTTTTTAATTAATCCTCCAACTGCCTATTCTACCTCTTTACCCCTGTGAATTCTATGTTCTCATTCCACCCTTGACTCACTGCCCTGCCCCTATCCCCTGTGGCTACTTACCTTGTGCTTCTACCCTTACTGATTGTTTTTCATAGCCCACATCTTTGTTCTTCCTTTCTTGGCTCATCCCGCTCTGTTTGCCCTACGGGCTTACTCTGCTCCCCTACCCTGCCCCCAATTTCCACCGCCTCCGCTACCTCTACATTTAAATCCCTCTAACCACACCCACTTCAATTAGCTTCAGTCTTTCCCCACCCTTACTCCTCAGCTCCACCCCTATCACCTCATAACATCTAGCCTAACCCTTTCACAGCCATACCACACTCCATTAATATGAATCACTCATACCAACTAAAACCTTACAACAATGCTAACAAAAATATCCTCACGTGTAACCCATCTACTACTACTACTTAGTTTATCCCATCTAACCTACATCACACCAAAGCAGACACCCAAACAACTGCCACCTCAGGACACAACACATGCAACACATAGACCACATAGTCAGTGTGCCAAACAGTCTAGCCCTTAAGGCCAAACACAATGCCAGACACACTCGTCATTGGTGACTCCATAGTCAGACACACTGACGTCACGCTCACCAGATTAAGTAAGGAAAAGGTCACAGTAAGCTGCCTGTCGGGCGCTAGAATCCACCACATAACGCAAGCACTCAGGTCTCTCAACAGCAGGTACAAGTACGACTCTGTCATTGTCCACGCTGGTGTGAACGACCTGAGATGTACCTCCTTGGACTACATGAAAAGAGACATAGAGGAGCTCTCTGATTATGTAGCCCAGGCAGGTATGACCCTGACCTTGAGCAGTATCCTACCTTCACCAAGAATGATGCCACAATACAGAGACAAGATGATCAGCTTTAATAATTGGCTTGAACTCTGGTGTCATTCAAAGGGGATCCAATGTCTGTCTGCCTGGGATGACATGCTGGACAAGCCATGCTGCTTTGCAAGGGATGGCTTGCACCTGTCACCCCTGGGCTTCCGGATATTGGCAAAGGCTCTTGCCACCCCCATAGTGCCTTTTTTAGGCAAAGCTCAAATTCTAAGCCTACCACCCTAGAACACAAAAAAGGAAAAAAACTTAGGGTAATGCTGCTCAATGCCAGAAGTCTCAACCTCAAGATGCATGCACTTGAGGCCCTTCTCAGTATGGAGAACATCAATGTCTGTGCTGTGACTGAAACCTGGTTCAAGGCTCCCGAGAGCACCCCGTCACTATCAGGTTTTACCTCATATCATGCGTTCCGGCCCCAAAATCCGGACAACACCAAGAAAGGAGGGGGGGTGTCTATATTCATCAAGGACACCAACACCTCAAGGTTGGTGGCAATGCATGATGCATCAGAGACCATCCAGGTGCAATTAACCATAGGCAAGACTGCTCTGCAATTTGTAGCATGTTACAGGCCACCCTCTCAATCTCAGGAACCTCACATAGCTTTCCTGAAAACACTGGAGGGGATAAATGTATCTCCAAACACCATCATACTAGGTGACTTCAACTACCTGAATATAGACTGGTATCACTACTCAAGCCCCAACACTCTAGCCCAAAGGTTCCTAGAGTTCATAAACTCAAATGCCATGGAACAACTAGTCACCATCCCCACAAGAGGAGAAAACATACTAGATCTCATCATCACGAACATGGGGTCACAATGTTCAACACCGGAAGTATACCCTTCACTGGTGAGATCAGACCATAAACTAATCTCACTGGAAGTCCACATCCCGCCCCCACCTGAGATAAAAAAGACCACAGTGAAGAACTTCTCAAAAGCCGACTTCACACTTCTAAAGACTGGTGTGGTCTCTTTTAAGGCCCCCGAGCCTGCGGAAACCATTACTCAAGCTGCTGAATCACTTACAAATGCCTTCTACCAGCACCTACAGGACTGCATGGAGCAGGCAATCCCAAACAAAACAAAGACTCTTTGTACCAAAGGCAAGTGGTGGACCCCAGCCATAAACAAGCTCTACAACAAAAGGAGGAAGCTACTACAAGATAGATCAAAATCCTTAAAAGGGAAAACACCTTTGATCATTATAAGTAAAAAACTAAGATCTCTCATAAAATCATCCAAGGCAAATTTTGAGAGAAAAGTCGCTAAGGACTCAAAAGACAATCATAAGGCCTTCTTTAGCTATGTTAGAAACCTGGGAGGAAACTCCCAGATATGCTCAGAATTAGTTCAAAATGATGTAAAAATTACTGAACCTACAGACATTGCCAACATACTGGCTGACAGGTTCAGTGCAAACTCCCTCCCCCAAAAGGTGAGATATCTATATCAGAGGATTGTAGCCCCCCAAACATCTCTAACGCTCAGGTGAGAACTGCTCTCTCCAAGGCATAAAACACAGCATCCATGGGACCAGATGGTGTCCCCGGTTGTGTGCTCCACGAACTCAATGAGGAATTAAACCCGCAGTTAGGGCAGCTGTTTAATCTTAGCCTCACCTCAGGATACATGCCTAAGGAGTGGCGTACGGCAACTGTGGTCCCACTTCACAAAGGCGGTGCCTCCACCGACCCTGGAAATTTCCGTCCCATCAGCTTGACAAGCCTAATCTGCAAAGCTATGGAGAGGATCATAATGGAACTCATAAATAAAGACATAGGGGACTTGCAGACTTTGGATCCGACCCAGTTTGGCTTTGTCAAAGGCAGATCATGCCTTTTAAACTTGGTTGACTTTTTCGAAACAGTCACCAAGGCCATTGATGAGGGAAAGGCAGTCCACACAGCCTACCTTGACCTGGCAAAGGCCTTCGACACAATACCCCACTCAGGTATCATTGAAAAACTCATCAGCTTAAATGTAAACCCATACATCACAAGATGGGTTGCAAACTGGCTAAGTGACAGAACCCACAGGGTCAGAGTTGCTGGCGCCATGTCAGACTCAAAGCCTGTCACAAGTGGTGTCCCACAGGGCTCAGTCCTGGGCCCACTCCTGTTCGGCATCTACTTTTCAGAAGTACAAACAAACACAGGAGGATTATGGCTGAAAAAATTTGCAGATGACTGCAAACTGGGCGCCATAGTTCAGAACACATCTGACACAGATATCCTTCAGAAGGGTCTTAAAGAAATGGATAACTGGTGCCAGAGCCATGGCCTAAAGTTAAACGCCAAAAAATGCATAGTCATACCCTTCGGGAAAAACAAGGTTACCTCTAGCTACCATATAGGCGGCAACCCACTAAGCACAGAAGAGGTTATCAGGGATCTGGGGACCCAGGTTGACAGTAACCTTTCGTTTGACACTCACGTTGCTAAAGTAGTTAGGAAGACCTTCTACATTGCCCACCTGATCATGAAGGGATTCACATCTAGATCAAGGGAGGTCATCGTCCCCCTGTACTCATCACTCATCAGACCAATGATTGAGTACAATGCCCCATTCGGAATGTATCTGACATGACACCTGCAGCAACTGGAAAGGCCCCAAAAGTTCCTCACCAAAAGGATAAAGGGTCTCAAAAATATGTCCTATGCTGCCTGACTGAAGGAACTCCAGCTCTATTCAGTCGCTTACCGTCTGCTCAGAGGTGACCTGTGCCTGATATACAAGGCCATGTCCAACCCAGAATTGATGAACATGCTTCACCTCAAAAATCTAGATCCTCAGAACTACAAGGGCGGGAGACTTAAACCTTGACAAGGTTATTAATAGGACGTGCTGGAGGGACAGATTCATCACCCAGAGACTCTCTATGCTGTGGAACAAAATCCCAGTACATGTGAGGCAGAGCACCTCACTGGCTTTGTTCAAGAGAAATCTTGACCAATGGATGGGAGATCACAGATATACCCCAGGGATTATCTCAGTGTCACTGCTTGACAGAGGCACAGCAAAATAATGGGCATAGTATCCTCCAAACTAAAGGGGTGGCGAAAGCCACAAAACTCTGAGCTAGGCTTATAAATGCCCTTGGGCAGATAGCCTAGTATGAACCTATGAACCTATGAACCTATAATCACCAAACCCTTTAACACTATTCACTCCCCCCACTTTCACACAACCAGTTCAATCCCTAATCAACACCAACACTCTTCTACCTTCATAAACCCTCATCTATACTTCTGCAACCTCTCTCTACTCTTCCCCTTCAAACTACTTCCCACCTACAAGTATACTACTCTAACCCTAACTAGCACTACTTATACAAAACATACAACCCTCAAACTCTACACAAAATATTCCAATCACCTCTATCTTCATTTTCACCAACTTATCACCACCCTTCTCTCTGGTGACATACACCCCAACCCTGGTCCCTCTCCCAACAACTCCTCAACCACTCCCTCTTACACACCTTCATCTGTAAAAACCCTCTCCTTCTCAGCATTAAATGCTCAAAGTATATATATAACAAAATCCCCAACCTTTATGCCTGGCTTTTCCATAACCATCCTGACATATTGTCAGTCTCTGAAACATGGCTAAAACCCTCCATAAAAGACTCTGAAATAACTCCCCCAACTATAATATCATCAGGAAAGACAGAACTCATAAAAAGGGAGGCGGAGTTGCTCTACTCTATTCCTCTTCCCTTTCAGTTACTTCATATTCTAAACCTATTCCCCAATTTGCCAACGCTGAATTACTTCTAGCCCTACTCCACCTAAACAAGCATAAAGCCATATGTTTAACATTCCTCTACATCCCTCCTGGTGACAATATACCTATTCTTGAAGACATACTCTCTTGGCTCTCCACCAACATTACAAATGAGACTTTTATCCTAGGCAACATTAATATTAACTGGTCCTCTGTCTAATGCCCCACAAACCCCCTAAATATAAATCTCTACAACTTCCATCAGCTAATCAGCTCTATAACCAGGACATCAAAGGACTACTCCTCTGGTAGTACCCTCGACTGGATTCTGTTATCACACCCACACCTTATCTCTAGTAGTGGTACCCTCCCTGACTCTTTCAATGACCACTTTCCTACTTTTGCTCACTGTCACTCTCCCTCCCTACAATTGCCACATATCACCATCTCTATACGCTCCTTAAAAAACTTCTACCCCAACACCTTCTCTAACTTATTTAAACAATTCAACTGGAGTCCTCTGAATACTCTTTCCCTAGATGAAGCTGTCATTTATTTTAATACAACATTTCTAAACCTATTAGACATCTTTCCCCCCCTTAGAACTAAAAGAATTAAGAACAAAACCATCCCATGGCTAATCAAAGATACCTTAGCTGTCATGTGCCTCCATGATAAAGCTTTGAAGAACCACTAAAAAAACAAAACCCCAGCCACCCTAAATGAATACAAAATACTCCGTAACAGAGTTAAAAAATTCATCACTTCCAACCGTAAATCCTACTATATCACCCTCCAAAACAATCACAAGACTAGTCCAAAAAAATTCTGGGATAGTATCTCCTCCCTCTTCAATCCTGACAGAAAGGAAAATCCACACCCTGATCAAAATGCTTCTGATACCGACCTACCCTCCCAATTTAACAGCTTTTTCATCGACTCCATATCCAAACATCATCCTTCACAAATAACTCCACTCATCCAGCTACAATTCTCACTATCCCCTCCTCCTCAGGTACTTCCACCTCCCACCTTCCTCTCTTATCTCTCAAACCCTTACCTGTATCAACTATAAAAAAACTCCTAAAATTAAAATCATGCTGTAATGCCCCTGATAATATCCCTTCCTTCTTTCTAAAGACAGCTGCTGAAGCCATTGCCTTCCCCATCTGTATTCTTATAAACCGGTCAATCCAAGAAGGCTATGTACCCCAAATTTGGAAAAAAACTACATTATCCCCCTTCACAAAGGTGGAAACAATTATAACATCTCCAACTTTAGACCTATCGCAATCTTATCTCTCATCTCTAAACTACTTGAAAAATGTATCCACATACAATTATTACCCTACCTCATCGACAGTCACCTACTAACCCAAACACAACATGGATTCAGACCTGGTCACTGCACTACTACTGCACTACTCTCCTTCCTCAAAACAGTGAATAAAGCCCGAGACTCCAGCTGTATTGTTTCCACCCTCCTCATAGACCTTTCTAAGGCTTTTGATACCATCTCCCACTCCCTCCTTCTGACCAAACTCTCGAATCTACACCTTTCACCCACTTCTATCAACTGGTTTACCAGTTACCTTTCCAACAGGCAACAATCTGTCAAATGGAAGAAATCCACTTCCTCAATCCTCAACACTGTCACTGGTGTACCCCAGGGTTCTATATTAGGTCCCTTACTGTTCAACATTTTCATTAATGACTTCCACCACACTATCCCTAATGCTAAAATCATCCAATATGCAGATGATTCAACAATTATCTGTGCTGCTAACTCCATTCCCTCCCTTATAAAACTAACTCAAGATGCCTTCTCAGCCACCGAACAATGGATGCTAGATAACCATCTAGCTCTCAATCCATCAAAAACTAAACTCATGATATTTACCCCATCCAAAAGCATAACTATTGACATAAATTCATTCTCCATAACCAGTCACAACAACACTTCCCTTGAAATTGTTTCCAGTGCTAAACTGTTAGGAGCTCTCATCGGTAATCAGCTTAAATTTGATACCCATATACAAACAAATGTTAAAAAAACACACCAGAAACTTGGTATGTTCTATCACCATATTCCTCACTCCATCCACTAGATTCCTCTTCTCTACCACATACCTCATCCCTTCTCTCCTTTATGGTGTCCCACTCCTAACCAATCTACAATCCTCTATTAAAACAAAACTCTCCTCCTGCTATAACAAAATCACCAAATTCACCACTGGGCACATATCCTCTTCCCATCACTGCATTGCCCTCCACAAACTAAATTGGCTAGAGCTTCCCAACTACCTTATCTACACTCAACTAACTCATGCTCATAAGCTCATTTTCAAGCCCTCCCTTGCCTCAACCTTCACCGTGCACCTACCTAGCAGACCCCTAAGAACCAACACTCAGAAGCTGATTGAACTCCACAAACCAGCCCGTCCAGCAGGCAAACTCTTACTCTCTTTTTCCCTAGCCCATCTCTGGAACTCCCTCCCACCTCATATTTGCAGCACCTGCAGCCTCCCCACCTTTAAAACTCTCCTCCACTCACACTTAACATCTCTCTGGGAATGCTCATGTTCCCATCCTGCATAACATCTCCCCAGCTACTGTCTTACCCCCTTAGCCTACAGTCACATCCCCCCTATGGGAACATACATACTGTAAATAAATGCTTATGTTTAATTCTTTTGTATATACCTACTCACTACTGTCTTTGATTTAACATCTATTTTAGTGATTATAGAGACTACAAATTGTAAACTCATATGACTTGTTACTTATTGTTCTGCTTTGTCTTCTAATTGTATTAACATTTACTTTGGCTTATATGTATTCTTCTTGTACTTTAACAAACTGTTATTTTATATATTTTATATATTGTATCTATGGAGCTTTTCTCCCCAGGACTCCATTGAAAATGGGCTCATTCGGCCCAATGGACCATCCTGGCAAACAAACTTCAAATAAATAAATACATTTTAAAACTCACTTACTCATAGCCTGTGAAGGATGAAGAATACGTATTGAAAATGTCACTTCCATTTATGTTCTTAGAAGAATTTAAGCTTGTTGGCCTTTACTATAACCCCTCAAATTAAAATGTTGAAGAACATTGCAGTCCATCTTCCCCTTTCATGAAATTCTTATTTTCTTAAGTGACTTAACCTTTCTGATAATTGTTTTCTGTCTTTACAACAGTGTTCAACTTCATCCCATTTATGTTCATGCATGTATTTTTAAAAATCTGATTTATCAGTGCATTTAATACAGAGTGCCTCAGCTGCAGTAATTGTTATGCATTGTATCCATTTTGTTCAGTCTGCCTTTCATTTTCTGACATCACCTTCCCCCACACACTTTTTGCTTATTTAAATGATAAGCTTTTCAATATAATTTTGCTTTTACTTTCATATGCCTGTGTGTAAGAAGAGTAACAGCATTTAAGCATTATTTAATGGTTTTACCCCAGAACTGATGCTTTTATTCAAATATGACATATATTTCCTCACCTGAATTATTTAAACAGTGATTATTTCCTATCTGAGTATACTATTAATGGTTTACTCCTAGGCATTTCTGTCTAGTATGCTAGTGATGTTCAGCTCAGGATTGTGTTTTATGTTATGAACATGTGCAACAACTTAAATGTCTGATCTATCAAGTAATTGCAAACTGTTTACATTTGGCTGTTTTAAACTATTGGTACATTTCTTCAAAATTATGGCAGGGAAAAATCATCAAGTTAAACAAAACAGAAAGTAGAGCAATGCATATGGATAAACTTTGTTTACCATTCCTGGTAGAACATCTATGCTTTTCTTTGCATATTACATTTAGTAATACACTTCTTCACTTCTTATTCTTCCTTATATATTAAATGCACTTTTTGGCATCCCCTGTGCATTTGTTCAACAGTTTCTGACAAAGTTTATATCAGCATGAGTTCTGACTGGCAAACCCAAGAGGCCTATAAAACTAACAGCTGTTATGTGGTTATGCTTTATTCTGAATTATTGTGACTATATAAGAGAAGCGCTTAATGAATGTTCATGCAAGCAGTAATAATTGTGTTTTTATTAGTTTTACTGTGTAATAGATTAATATACTGAACAAATACCTGGGATATCTTATGGTATGACCATGTGAATGATAGAGTTTTTATGTCACTTGGGTGCTGCCTTGCTTTTACTCCTCCATATGTAAATAAGAATTTTATATAACTTCTGCTTCATACGTATACTGAGTACAGAAAGCCTACATTGTGTATATCTGCATATAGGCTTCAAATTACATAACTGCGTATGTATACCATATGATTGTACAAATATAGATTGTCTTTTGTCAAACTAGATTGTCTTTTGTCAAACTACTGCTGATATGGGCCTGGGTCACAGCTGAAAATCGTCCCTACCTAGTTAACAAAATAGACAAGCTTTTTTCAGCACTAGAGATGTTGATGTGATGGTTCTATGATGATCACATGTTGGTGATCTTGTATGTAAAGAAAACCGTGTGTGTTAGTATTGCAATATCTATTATTTTGCTTTTAAATGACATATTTCCTGCTAGCAATAGGCAGCCCACTATTCAGAGTCCAAATATGTCTGGTAGGTGTCACAGTGCAGAATTTTTGACATCAGAGGTAATGAAATTTGCCTTCCTCTAATTGTTTCCAACTTGATAGTGACAAACAGGAATAGTTAAATATAGTTTGAGTTTAGTTTTACTGTATTAATTTGTTAAAGAAAGCCCCAGATAACAGCAGAGATTATAGCTGTGGGGGATGGTCTGATTTGGAGAATGTTATTCAAAAAGTTTGAAGTTTGTTGTCACTATAAGCAGATGAATTACAACATTAATTTTCTTGACTATATTTCTGATATCTTGCAAAAAGGAATTGATTAATTGGCCATACTATAGTTTAGGTTGCTGATATTAGTACAGTAGACTCCTTCTTATCTGGCTTGTCTTTAACTGGACTCCTCTTTAACCAGTCATCAAATTTCTGCCATAGCCCTAGCTAAAGGCAACAGAGAAGAACAACACTTCCACCTCCTCTGGGCAAAATAATGACAGATATTTGAGTTTTAGACTTGATATTCTTTAGCAAAATGCATGCTAACACAAATCTTGTTTATCTGGATGATTTATAACCTGTACATGGTATTTTGTATGTTTTTTCTGATTAACTAGCCATCTGTTTATCCAGCCTAAGGTCCAGTCCCAATGAGACCAGATAAGAGGGAGTCTACTGTATTATGGAACACAAACTTCAGTTATAAGTATCTGAAAGACAATAGAGAAGGGAAAATTCTGGCAATTGATTTAATTATTTTAAACACTAAATTACTCTTACTTCTGGTATCTCTTTTTTAGAAATAAGATAAAGCTGCTATGGTTATGTTTCAGCAGTGCCCTTTTCTGTCTGCCACACAATTACACATATATGTTAAGATGTTTTACAATAGTAATAAGCAGCAGTGTGCCTTTCTCTTTTTATAAAGGAGGTTTCACAAAGAGTAACCACCCCACACAACACTAACAAGCAGCAAAGCACTTATACCAACACAAAATGCAAGTCCACTGTTTGGCACAATAAAGGTTGTCCTCCAATACCACAGTACTATAGAAGGACTTAACTAAAAGTAAGTAGAACCAAAAGCTTTTTCCTTAAAACACACACACAGATTTTGCGACTTTCGCGTCCAGATAGGCGAGACTTCATCAGAATCCAATGATTCAAATATAAAAATCAAATCAATTAAGTTGTTAATCCAATCCAAATCAATTTATGTATATAAATATATATATCTCACATTAAAATACATATTAATAAAGTTTTCATTCATTCCTGGGTATAAGTAGAGTCCAACCCCTCCTCATATTATCATTTTTCATGATACTCCAGGAATGTCTCCTCTCTTCCTTTTTTTTTTTTGTTTCACTACTTCAAGGACTCTACTTAATGCAATATATTTATTCTTGTTGGCATTGTCTTGAACATATTCCAAATTATACTTTTTTTGACCCACCCAATGTCAGAATAATAAGTTAAAATTAACCGTGGTATATCCTTTTCTACACCAGTCACCTTATTAATTGAATCATTTAAGGTTTCACAAAGAATTGATATGAAATGATGTAAATGCATTATTATTTTAAAATGTGCACAGTGATAAGACATTTTGATTTTAAATTAAGAATTACAAATAGGAAGTCCCACTGTAATGAAGAGAAGGAATCTTGCTGCTTGATTTACTGTGTTTTCCCAGTGAAATTAAATTACAACCCAGCAGCTGCTAACATTGAAAATAATGGCAAAAGTCTTACAATTATGCTATTTTGCAGTTTAATCCCATTCCTTTTGGATGCTACCAACTATTGTGCTGATAAAGTTTTACAAACCCAAAACCTCCCAAGAGCAAGCAGCAATGGTAAAGTTTCCCATTCCCAAAATGATATGCTGTTAGATTGTTTTTTTTTTTCCTCTTAAGTGGTTAGTTTGTGGCTCGGAAGAGATTGTCTCAGCAACAGTAACATACACCTTCCTTTCCACCATTATCTGGTACATAACTCAAGTCAAAATATGCAGTGCAAGGAATAATAAGGTTGCCCAAGGCATCCAATAATTCGAATCAGTTACATCTCCCCTGCTATACTAAAATGGTGACATAATGGTGCACATGTTACACTATAAAAAACAGAACTGAAGCATTTCTCTTTCTCTCTGCTGCAGAACAAGGCAAATAACATTAATATTTTCTGAAAAAATAACAATGAAATAAAAATAAAGACCGAAGGATGTCATAAAGTAAAAGTATTACAGCAGCACCCATCGATTTGGCACTAGAAGTGAGAAAGTAAAATGCTTTAAACAGTAACTAGCAAGTATTAAATAAATGAATAAAAAAATAAATACACACTCCCCCATTCTCGTGGACTCCCTGTGCTTGAGACACTGGATAAATCACTAGCACAGTGAGTAACACACATTTTACAAAGTAACTTTAGTTAGTAGGAAACAGAGGCAGGGAAGGCAAGGGTAAAAGGGGCAGCCTTCCTGGCCACCAGTTTGTACGGGCACAGAAACTGAGAAACTCGAAAATGCTAAGAAGAAGAATTGTACTTTTTGTAGCAAAACAAAGTAAACTGCAGTAAACAAAAACTTATCCATTGTGAATCACTGATTCTGTCTGCTGTCTGCCCCCATTTCGACTCACTAGAAATGAATGTACACTCATCCTTATATTTTACATAAGGTATGGGGCTTATGCTCCACTCTAAATCATTGGACAGTCTTTTCATTGGAGCCCATGGAAAAGTAGGTGGAGCAATGTAAGCTGGTAAGGTAACTTTACATTTGGTATTGGCAACATCAGCATTTGAAATGTAACTTACAAGAAAGGATCACACAGATTTTCCTACTTTCTGAGTAAGCCGAGGAAATTCATTACTTCATACAGCTTGGCTAGGAATTACTATAATGGAGTTTGTTTTTTATTTTTATTTTTTATTTATTTTTTTTAAGGGAACAAGAAAGTGAAAAGTTAACAATCAGAAAATTCTGACCAGACTGGATGATTTCATCAGTAAGCAAGCTAGTACAGTAGTAAAGGCTGCAGTAAGTGAGCTGACTCATTGCAGTGCAATGTGTCGGATTTTAGAATTATGTTTTTGTTTCTGAGTTTCAGAACAGAAGTTGCACATAACAGGGGATGCATTAGTTTTCCAAATAAATCAGAAAGCTAACAGAAAACATGTTATTCTAAAAACGTTTCAATGAGACACATATATCTGAACACTCCCTAGTAGGGTTGCCAGCTTTTCAAATGGCCACAGTGGGAAATGTTTGGTACAAACATCAGATTTTGCAGGCCGAAACATACCTGTAGTCAGTACAAAGGACAGAACTTCACTTTTTTGCCTAAATAAAAGCTTATTCTTGTAGCATTTTAGTTTCTTTGCCCTCCCCGAAGTCGAGTGGCATTTGAAAGACATGCATAGAATGGGCGTGCCTTCGTTGAAGGTTGGACATCGAGCTGACACCTGCAAAAAAATCTACTGCCAATCATTAGCGGACCGGAGTTCCGCTGTGGCGACCCCTAACTGGGAAAAGCCGAAGGAAGAACAACATTCTGTTTCTTATAACATTTAGGTGTTTCAGATACAGAATAACTGTTTTGTACAACTATTACATAAAATATAGGAAATAATTTTGTCCTGAAATCTCAGGACATTTGCCATTTTTACAATTTTTTTGCAGGACACAACTACCCAAAGAGGGACTGTCCCTCACAAAGTGGTACAGGTGGTAACCCTACTCCCTATTTTTCCTTATATTTTTGCCATGCGTCTGGATGCCTGTACATTCACAAGATTGAATGACCACATTTCTTTAGCTCCAGTCCTAAAATTAAGGGCTAAAAAATTAAAATAGTGACTTTCTTGCAAAGAGTGCACAATATACATTTTTCAAATATATTGTGAGACTATTTTATGTTTTTTACGTTTTTTATGTAGAATTACATAACTTGTGTTTATATTCTGTGTTTATATTCTTTTAATACGTTTTATGTAATGTACACAGTTTAAAAAGTGTATGGTCTTTTAAACTTTTTAACTTAGATATCATTTAGGGGTGTGTTTTGTTTATACTTAATTGGTTAAATGAGCTACCAATAGGAGATGTTCACAACTTCCTTAAACTAGAAGATTACATATGTATACTGATTCTGGTGAGGTTTCCTGTTGGAAATGAAAGTGCTTGATCAGTTGAAGTGAAGTGATGTGAAGTGATGTGTGTGATCCAATAAAATCCTTAGAACTATTGGCCTTTGTTTTTTTGTGGAGGGATAGCCTTTCTTGGAGCCTTGGAACTGAAGTTCTTCATATGAATTTTGTCATGTTACTTATAATTCTTTTGATTTTCTGGTAAATGACTAAAGATTACAGTCAGTCAATAATGTGTACAGCCAGGCATTAACGTTTCATATGTGGACTTATCTAGATTACACACAGATGCTAATATTTCAGCTTGTTTACATTATACATTTTATTGTAGCAATATTTGGCCTCTCATCAGTAATGTGATATAAATACACTAGCAGATACTGAAGTTCCATTTTTTTTGTCATTTAAGCATATGACATATAGGTTTTCTACTAAGAGTAGTCTCCATGTCAGCTATGACAGATTTATTTTAGTACCCCTAAAACAAGACTTCACCTAACATGCAAGCCTCTTTATATCTGCTTCAGTACATCAATTCAAATTATTAAGAATAACAGATGTTTCCTATGGTTCAAGGTTGGATTCTCCCAGTCTCCGTTTTCCTACTGTGTTACTCTGAGTAAGCCAATTAACCAGGCAATGCTCATGGAGTAAGTCAGTAAAAGGTATATCTGTACATCTGGATCAGTAGAGCTGAGTCTGAAAAAGGGGGTCTATATCAGATCATCAAAACAGCATATTATCGAATGCCATAATGACGAACTGCAAAACCCGAACCCTAACAATATCGAAACCTCAAAACAGTGAATTTTTTCCCAGGGAAAAAATTTGCTGTTCTGAGTAACACTCACACACCACAAGCACACTAAACATCAGCAATCCACACACATACATTTAAAAGTTACATCTAACTTTACACTACACTGCACCTAGACTACTATCAATCCACTTACCTTAACCCAGACCCTAACCCTAAGGTTGCACACTCACCTCACCCATGCCTTAACCCTAACTCAATTAACCCGCCCCTAACGCCAAATTCTCACTATCGTACACTCACCTCACCCTTGCCCTAACCCTAACTCACTTAACCCACCCATAACCCCAAATTCTGTCACAATCACACACTTACCTGACCCATGCCCTAAACCTAACTTACCCAACCCATGCCCTAACCAGAACATCCGCACAATTACACACTTACCTTAACCCAACCTGTAACTTTCCACCGCATTGCTGAAAACAGCGGAGCCACAACAATGGCCAACCAAATTCTTTCCCTAGGAAAGAATTCAGTTTTGTGCAGCTTCACTGTTTTCAGCATTCGTGATATTGGGTTTGATATTATGACATTCGAAATTCTGCTGTTTCGATGATCTAATATAGACCCTGAAAAAGGTACATCTGGATCAGTACTCTCTCCTGTTTAAAAAATTGAAAAACAAGTCAACTTCTTGCTGTTCAGAAAAAAGGCATGTTGATCTGATACAAATCCTTTTGTTCTATTAACTTTGCAAGGGAATTAGAATAATAGTTAAACACTGTTCCCTAATCTAGAACTTTCTCCCTCCATTATTTGTAGTTCACAGGTATTAGCAGTTATCAGAGATGCAGGGGTACCCAATTGCTGAGTGTAATGACTATAGCTATGACTGTCTATTGATCTGTTTATTGATGGGAAATTGGTAAATTCTTTAAGGAATTTACTATTATGCAAGAAGCCCAGAATTTCCAGACAAAAATATACAAAAAGTTAAGAGAAATTAGAGGAAAGAAAAATACTTCCACAACAAAAACTGTCAGAAGCTTCAAATAAACATTTGTGTTTATTAATACATCAGATGTATTAAACATTATATAGACCAAAACAAAACTTGATCCATTTGGAAAAAGAAGCATCTGAGGAAGTGGAAAAATATAAAGAACAAAATCTAGAGACTTTTGAAAGATATAAAAAAGAAATATAGGCATGGGAAAGAAAGAGAGATCTGAGATGGTGCTATATTTATGCAAAGGCGAAAGCCAAATTAATCAACACAAAAAAGACAGCCCCAAAGATATTCAAAGAGAAATAAAGCAAAGGCATGCAGATATGAGAAATTTAACAATAAAAAATAAGATCAGAAAGAGGAAATGTAGAAAAGAAGATTAGTAAAGTAGAAGTTAAAAAAATAGAAGTTGTAGTTACCCCTTCTAATAATGTTTTAAATAAATAAATAGTTATGGAATACTTGCAAAGTGAAGTCTTAGTGTAAAAAGTCTAACACAGGTTACCCCACAGTGTGATGGAATGAGTCCCCAAAGTAAGAAGAAACAGGAGGCTCCAGAGACATCTGATGAAGAAATATGGACATGGCAAAGAAAGAGATTTAATATGGTATAATATTTATGCAAAGGAGAAAGCAAAACTAATCAATAAAAAAAGAGCAGCACCAAAGATGTTTGAAGAGAAATACAGGCAAAGGCATCTGAACATGGAATATTTTACAATATAAAAAATAAGAAAACAAAAAGCAAAAGTAGAAAAGATGATTAGTAATGGAGAAGTTAAAGAAATAGAAACTGAGGTTATGGAGTACCTGCAAAGTGAAGGATTTAGTGTAGAAAATCTAATTCAGAAAGCACCACAGCAGGACAGATCAATGTATCCCCAAATTAAGGAGAAATCAGTGGAGTGAGAAACATCTGATCATTTAAATGTCAGATCAAGATACTTTGGAGCCTTCCACAGGAAACCAGTACAAATGTTCAGTTGGAGTTGTGCAGCAAGGGTAGGAACAGGAAACTGTGGCAACTCTGATGCAGTCAATGTTGTTGAGAGATAGGCCAGTGAGTTCCCATATGAAAGAGCAATGGATGACACAGGATGAAACTGAAAAGAATGTGGCACAGGAAGATGCTTTAGAACTTTCTATAGAATGTCCATAGGAATTGGAAAACAAGAGATGTGCTCTCAGTTTATAAGAAAATGATGTACGAGAACAGTTGCTTGATTTAATAGACATGGACAGACATATTAAGATCAATGAAAGAAATACGCTACAGAAAGTCAATAATAACCCAGAAGTTAGAAGGTTGATAAATCAAAGGAACACAGTAATTAGGACTGTCCATAGAGATTCATGTGATATAGCAGAAGTAAACATGATATATTTCTGTGCAGCTAAATTAATGACAGATAAAGTCTTACCACAAAAACACAGGGTAGTAAGAGAAAGCAAAGGGATAAATTGAATGTCATCATGGAAGTATCAACTGGAGGAAAACTATAAAGCAATTCAGACAAGAAGTGTCACTGTTGAAGAGTATAGAAGAGGGAACAGCTCAACAAAAATACACAGAAAGAAAGATATGATACAAGCAATGTGCAGTATCAAAACAGATCAGGATCACTTGTGCACTATTGCAAATAATAAACTAAAAATATCAGAACAGGAAGAAAAATTTAGAAGATAGATAAATATAAAGGAAAAGTACAAAATAAGCACTTTATTGATGACCCAAAAAGTTTTGTAGAGAATTGGGAAACAAGGCAAAAGGAATTGAAACACCACCAAAAAAAAAGAAGAAATCTATATATTTTGGAAAAATATCAATGAAGATCCTATGGAACATAAGAAAGATGTTAAATGGATAGAAGAAGTAAAAGAAAGAATAAGAAGTTCAAATGTACAGGATATGAAATGGGATGAAGTAATGACCAGAGGGACTGAAACAAAGTTAAGAAAAGCTCCTAACTGGAAAACCTCAGGCCCAGATGCAGCACCTAATTTCTGGATAAAACTATTAACATCTTTACATGAAGATTTAACTATGAGTGAGAACTACTTATATGAGCCCCGCAAACAGACACCAGCCTGGTTAGCAACATGAAAAACAATACTCCTACTTCTGAATGAACCTGCAAGCTATACTAAAAATTATAGACCAATAAATTGCCATCCAATGACATAAAACTACACTGGAATTGATGTGAAGAGAGTTTATAGTCATTCAGAAGAAAACTCAATCATGGCAATAGGACAAAAGGGTGATAAAAGAAAGTCATATGGAACAAAGGATCATTTGTTGTTAAATAAAGTCATAATGGAAAATTATGTAAAAAGGGAAAAAATCTAAGTATGGCATGCATAGACTATAAGAAAGCATTTGACAGTATCCCACACTCGTGGATAAAAATGTGCTTAAAAATGTATAAGATACACCCCACACTGATCGATTACATTAGAGTGACCATGAAACAGTGGCAGACCACTTTTCAGTTAAGCCATGATAAAAGACAAGTTATTATTCCAGGGATAACATTTCAAAGGGGGATATTCCAGGGTGACTCTTTGTCACCACTGCTCTTTTTGTCTTGCCCTTAACCCATTAAGTTGTCTACTTAACAGATTAGGTCATGGTTACAATTTGGCTCTCAGAAAACAACAAAGTGTAAAGACTTCTCATCTTCTATTTGTAGATGATTTAAAACTGTTTAGTTCATGAGATGAGACAATGAAAGCACAACTACAAGTGGTCAAATCTATTTCAGATGATATAAGAATGTCATTTGGTCTTTATAAATGTGCAAAAGCAACCTTTAAATCAGGAGAGCTGCAGCACCAACAAAAATCAATTTGGGACTGGAATGTGATATAAAAGAACTTGAGCAAGAGGGAGTGTATAAATATTTGGGAATCGATGAAGGATCAACTATAAAACATGAACAAATGCAAATAAAACTGAGTAAGGAATACTTTGGAAGGCTAAGATTAATACTGAAAACAGCGTTGACATTTAGGAACAAAGCCCAAGCTAAAAAACAATTTGATCTTCTTGTCCTAACTTACAGTTTTGGCGTGACTGACTTGCCCCAAAAGGTGTTGGATAGGTTAGACAGGAAAACAAGAAGGATGCTTCATGCTCATCAAATGATTTATGAAAATCAGTGCATGCCAAGATTATATATTTCTCATTCTGATGGAAATGATTACATGTAGAGATCTGCAATCATGGGACTGCACACATATCTGCTGACCTCACAAGACCCAAACATAGTGAAAGTTTTGAAATATGAGGAGAATAAGTCTAAGATGACTTCCCTGCTTAGTTTAGTAGAAGCCTATTGGTATCAAGCGGGAATGGAAATAAAACCTGAAGTAGATAAAAATCAGGCACAGCTGAATGTTCCAAAAAATGACAGAAAGAATATAAGGTGAAGTACCAGATCTGAAGGCACGAAATGTGGAAAATGCATAAGTATAGTTGCAAGTATAGAAAACTATTAGAAAAATCTCATGTTGATCAGGATCAAATGCAGAAATAGTTAAGGAGAGGTGAATTTAAACCAAATGACAAAAGGTTAATATTGTCGGCCCAAGATAGTATACTATGTACACATTGGTTTACAAAGTCTTTTGAGCATGTGGGAGAAAGAGACAAATGTAGGTTTTGTAACACAGAATTGGAAACAGTCACACATCTTTTTGTTGGTTGTGATATACTAATGGCAGAAGGACTGTATACTGAAAGGCATAACAATGTGGCAAGACTGTTGCACTGGGAATTGTGCAAACATTATAATATTAAGGTAGCTGAAAAACACTGGAAACATGAGCCACAAAGTTTATATCACATGGGATCATCCATTACCAATGGTTCAATAAATAGATGCGAGAAAACCAGATGTAGTAGTCCATGAAAAGAAGACAACAGTGGCATTGATCATTGAAATTCCTAAATCCAGTGATTACAGTGTCTTACATACAGAAAGACATAAAGTCATAAAATATCAGGATTGCAGGCAGATATGAGGGCAGTGTGGATGAAGGATGCCCAGACAGACAGTTCCAGTAGTTGTAGGAGCAATGGGTCTTATAAAAAAGAATTTACAATCATACTTAGATATGTCACCAATATATATATAACTCCATAGAAATTGCAGAAGGAGTCATTACTGGGCACATTACAGGTGCTGCGAAGAGCACTTCTTGCTAATATCAAAGATTGAAACAATACTCATTTCATGAACTTTAATTGTACTTTGACTTAGGAATGGGCTCCATTCCCATCATGATGTTAGAAACCCAAAAGACTTGGAGAAATTTAAAAAAAATTTCTAGAGCAAGTTTTGTTGTGCCACATTGAATGGTGTTTGTAAAGAAGGTGTCAAGAGGATGTGTTCCTCCTGTAAGAAGGTTAACTTCTTTCTGAAACTGTATGGGGGAATATTAAGATAATAATTTGTTTCTTTGTTTGGATATTTGTTTCTTGATGTACTTTTTTGCTAGGTTGCATAAGGATATTAATGAGGTGTAGTTGTCAGTTGTGGGGGGGGGGGGTCCATGTTTGCTAGCCATTCAGTTTTGATGGGTTTATAAAGCCTGTGGATTGGTTGGAATAATTTGTCTTATAGCTGGAATAGAATGGTGGTTAGGCATATGGCTGCTGTGTTAAGGAGAGTCTCTGGTTCCTATTGTGAGCTGTGAAATGGTTTTTGAGTTTGTCAACATGTTACACAGGTTTTTGAAGGCTTTTAATATTGGTGTCAATTTTATAAAATGTTTGATAATTATGAAGGTGATTGGCCAGTAGTCACTTAGTGATGGAGGCAGAATGTTTATATTGGAGAAGGAGTTTGGTACGTTTGTAATATCACATCAATTGTGGAGTATCTGCAGGATCTGAGATTAAGTCTTGTTGGTTCTTTATGAATTGAAAGAGACGTAGGTCAGTTAGGAAATACCCATGTTGCATGAAAGACGGCTAAAATAGTTAAGTTTGAAGTCACCTAGAACGATTATGTTACTGTTTGGGGGACAGTTATTAAGAATGATAATTGTTCTTTTTTCTGTACTATTTTTCTGTGTGTTTTTTATGTCTGCTGTTTTTTTTTTTTTTTATTGGCGGGCTTTGTTTTGAAGAATTTGTTTCTTTTTGTACTTTTTCCCTCCTGGTATGGTCCATTTGTGTCATTTGCCCAAATATAGTCTTACTTTTGTCAGTGGTATATTTTCTGCATTTTTATGATAGACAGTTTACACTGGCATCTATAGTCTTCCTGTTGAATTGTTGCTGAATTGGGGATAGGTTTTCTCATACTATACTGGTCAACAACAAAAAAGGCAAAATAATTAAAATAAACCATTTATGTTTTCACCAAAGAATTAATAAATGAATGACAGACAGAAAGTTTTTGTTAGCTGTCAGTGTTCCAGGAAACCCCAGCAAGCTGTTGTTGGATTCTCACTGCACACTATACAGTACACAGAAAAGTGAACACACTTTTTGATTGGTGGGTTATCCTATTCCCTCTACTCAAAGAACCAAGTCACCCTTGGTCTGTTGCAAACCTTTCAACTCAGGAACACTGTCAGTTTGAGTCTCCAAAAAAAGTGTTACTTCCTGCACCCCAGTGAAAAAGTTTCTCACATTTACCTTGTTAAAGATTTTTAAAGAAATATTCATAGTTAATAATAATATTGGTTTATTATGTATAATTTAAGCATACGGAGTCCCTACTAGATGAATTTATTAACAGATACTCTATATTATAAGAGGTATGCATTTTGCCTAGTTGTGCCACATGATGAGAAGCAGTGATCCACATTTTCAAGATGGAAAGTTGAGAGTTATGGTGAGTTGTTTTTTGTTTTGTCTACTTGCACCTTTGTACAATGGGTCTACTACAAGTGCTTGCATGCAAGTAGCTTGCAACACATTTGTCACTGCTACTTTTATGAAAAGACACATGTTGTAACTCCCATGAGCTTGATCTTACTTATCTATTTAACCCCCCCCAACACCTGATCCTATTAAACCCTATAGTCCTTATAGAGTCTTAACTCTAAATGTAAAACTTCCACAAAGATCCTGATCGGACTCCTTGGTATCTAACCTTAAAACTCGACTCCACCTCCCAAAACTTAAAATCCCAGATCACTACCTAACCCTAAAACTCTGCTTCCCATCCCTAACCCTAAAGTTTCTGATCAGTCCACACACCTATATTTCCAACCCACCACTTAAACCTATTTTCCATGATTACTCTCTAACCTTAAACTCCCTTCCCACTCCCTAAACTTAAAACTCACTTGATGCTCCCTAACTTTAAACATCCCACCACTACCTAACCCTAAAACTTCCTTCCTGCAACCTAATCATATAACTAATTTTTTGCTCCCTAACCCTAAAATCACCTTCTCACCCCCTAACCTGAATCACCCTCCCACTCCTAACCCTAAATCATCTTACCGATAGCTGTCCTCATTTACACTCCCACAGCCTCCTACCCCCTCCATATGGCTGTCATGATTATCTGACTCATAAGGTATGGCAGCTGCTTTTTTGAATTCATATTCATGTTAGAGCACAACTGTCAGCCTGTAATAGCTACAAGATGCTCGAGTTCCTGGCTTCAAGATAGTGGACTTCAAGTGAATGGGATAGACCAGTTGTAGTAGAACATTGAACATTACATAAATTAAGTGGCCCCTACTGCATTTTTTAGAACTTTGGATCAAGCGACTTTTTTATTTCTACAGACCTTAACATTTTTTAATTAAGTTGCATAAAAAGACTGCTTGGCCAGCTCATTGGATGGTAACACTTTAACTATTTTTGCTTCCAGAAGAATATGTTCTATTTTTCTTTTCTGGTATATGCAGCAATTCTATTTGAGCTGGCCCTGTTTACTTGAGTACAGAGTATTAATGTTGTGAGTATGACTGGACCACTTTGAACTGGCCACCAAGCCTGGGCCTACTATCAAAATATAGTGCTGACGTTCATCAGTGCTCCATATTGGCATTTGTGTGACTGGACCTGTGGAACTGACTACTTTGATGTGGCACATTAGAGTGTTAAATATTAGCACTGGAGAATGGACTTTTGTGGGACTGGCTACTGGAAAATTGTACAGAGGCTTGTTATTGTACTGACCTGTAAGTAAAGGCTGCCAGAATGGGTGCAGGGCAGCACTGTAACCATAAGTTGGTCTGTTTGATGTGGCCAATGGATTAATATACTACAACAAAAAAGCCTGTATGTATAAGGAGAATGACTGTTGTGTACAATACCTTCACAAGGTCTATACCTTTTGGCAGTGGTATACTATGTCTTTACTGTCAGTCAGTTAGCTATGGCATGACTAACTATTTACAGGGAGGGGGTAACATGGCCCCAGAATGTACAGTTCAACAATTCATGGCTATATTCCACTACTGGCTTTGTATAGACATTTTTCATTAAGAAAGTTGAGTTATTTGCAGACTGAAGAAGATAATAATCACAAACCAAGAACTCCAAATTGGTCCACCCAGAATATAATGTGCCACCAACAGATTATCTGGACTAACACAGTTTATTCAGCACAGGCCACACAAACAAAAAAAAAGTTAAGCACAGATGAATAAGATTTATTTGTGCTTTCATCCACAATACAAAAATGAGACTTCATCAGAATCTGAGTTGAACTGCTGCAAACCGGATTTTATACCAGATTAATAAAGTGAAATTAAGTCACATGACCCGATTCTCGAAATGAATAAATGCAAGTTGTTGTTGTTGTTTGTCTTTTCCCGGTTAGGGGTCGCCACAGCGGAACTCCGGTCTGCTAATTATTGGCAGTTGGTTTTTATGGTGTCTAGTTGCCAGCCCGACGCCCAACCTTCAGCGAAGGCATGCCCATTCAATGCATGTCTTTCAAATGTCCACTCGACCGCGGGGAGGACATGTAGACTCCACATAGAAGGCACTCCCAACCCTAGCCGAGAATCAAACGGGAGAACCTCTTGCTGTGAGGCAACAACGCTACCGCTGCACCACCATGGAAGTAATGCAAGTAAAGCAATTTAAATCTTAAATTATTACTTTTATTTATCCACTTTAGAACATTTGGTAGGTTTTAAACATTGAATTAGTGTTTTTATATCACTTCTTTATGCATTTTTATATTTTGTATATTTATGCATATTTATAATGTAAGCAGATTTTTAAAGTACATCTTTTGCACTTTATATTCATATACTTTTATTCTGGTAGGTTGTGGTCAATTGGAGAAATAGTTTTTAAACTAAGCTAGAATATATATATATATATATATATATATATATATATATATATATATATATATATATATGTGTGTGTGTGTGTGTGTGTGTGTGTGTATGTACTGTTCTGGGAGAATTTAATAAAGCCTACAATTTTTTTTTTACCATGTAGGCATCACGCTCCACTGCCAACATGATTACAAACAATTTTAGGTTCATTAAGCGCTGCTGAGCAGCGCACATGA
Source organism: Protopterus annectens (assembly GCF_019279795.1). Lineage (NCBI taxonomy): Eukaryota > Metazoa > Chordata > Ceratodontiformes > Protopteridae > Protopterus > Protopterus annectens. The sequence goes on along the minus strand of NC_056725.1, from coordinate 1,104,990,645 downwards.
GCGAGCCAACATGGAAACTTCAGTGGCATGCAGATCACCTTAAGCAGGTGAATTTCATGCAAATGAGTCAGGTAGAGCGATCCAGCAAGCAGATAGGCAGCTTTCCACACCCCGTATCAGTGTCCAAAGTGTACATGAAAAAATTCCATGTACAGGACTTAGGCAGATAAAAGGGGCTGTAAAATGTAGGTACATACACAGAAATGTCATAGTAGACACTCATACTAGCAAAACTATCCACTTCATGTTCTAAAAGTTACAGTAAATATATTAAAATATATTTTTTTATAAATAATCTTAACATGTTTGCACAGTGTACTGCAGTACACAAAGATGTCTTATAAAAAAACCTGGAAAAATCAAATATTAATAACATGAGACAGAAATGTGTTACAAGTCCATGCGTGTAGTATCTACAATGGTGCACTCTAACGTGGAAGGGCTTGGAAGTGTGTTATATCTAGGCTGTGAGCACGGATCCCTGTGCAAGTGAAGTGGAGATACTGAAAAGCATAATGGGGTAACCATGTCCTCATATTCCCTCTGTGTAGGCAGAGAACTGTGTTGTTGTCCACAGAGGAGATAGCAGCTATCAAGAGAGGGTGTGCCCAATAACTTCTAAGTTGATAGCAGCTTAGTGCCACCTGTGTGCGTGGCACGCCACCATGCTGAGCGTGGAAGCCTGAGGGGTTGTGTGCACTGACATTTAATCTTTATTTACCTACGGGGTGCATGTTTCCACTTATTTGCATGGTGGCTGCTGTGCTGAGTGTGGCAGTTTGGGGGGGGGGGGTACAGTGACTGCTAAGCAGTGTTTACTTACGGCGTGTGTATTTGCGGAGTGCGCCGCAGTGCTCAGAGTATCTAAAAGGCTAATGATGTATTAATTAGTGTTGATCCTTGCTTAACTTCAACTAGGGCCATTTAATGATGTCAATGATATATTAGGCAGGCGCACTGCATCATAGGTAGCCAATCACTCAAGCAGCACCTACAGTAGAGCACTATAAACTATGCATATACCCTACAATCTGATTTTTCTCCCATACTCTGCACCATTGGAGTACAGACTTGGGAATTTTAACTGAAAGAATGCTAGGCACTGCTGCAGGTCTGCTACATTTGTATGTGTTCGATGCTGAAGTCAAAGCTGCTGCTGCTGCTGACAATAGGCCTAGGCAGAGAAGGAGGAGAGTGTTTAGACCCAGGGTATACTTCCAGGAGATACATGAGCTGAAGATTGTAAAGTGCTACAGGGTGAAAGGGACATACTACAATAACTCACTGAGCTCTGCCACCTTCAACTCAGGCCCAGAGCCAAAAGAGGGGAACCTCTCCCAGTGGAAACAAAGGTATGTGTAGCCCTTAGGATAATAGCCGCAGGTACCTTCCAAAAACAAACTGGGGATATGATGGGGGTCTCACAGGCATCAGCATCCAAGGTCTCCACCAGTTCCTGGATGCCATGCTACCACATGTCAGTGAGCACATTTCTTTTCTCCTCACCCCTGAAGCGAGGACCAGCAATATGCAACTCTTCCACCATGTAACACACTACTCTGAGGTACTGAGTGCCATAGATTGCAATCATGTACACATCAAGGTACCACCTGATGAGGAGGGTAGAATCTATGTCAGCCACAATGGGTACCACTCCATCCACTGCCAAGGATCTGTGCAGTGCCCAAGGCATTATCATGAATGTGTGTGCTGGCAGCCCTGGCAGCTATCATAGGTTCATAGGTTCATAGGTAGGTACTAGGCTATCGGCCCAAGGGCCTACACAAGCCTAGCCAACAAGGTTCCCTGGCTTATGCCACCCAAGAAAGTTATTTTCCTGTGCCACTGTCGAGCAGAGACACAGAAGTAATCCCCGGGGTGTATTTCCTATTTCCCATCCACTCATCAAGATTTTTCTTGAAGAGTGCTAATGAAGAACTTTGCTTGACATAGATGGGTAGCCTGTTCCAGAGTATGGGAAGTCTCTCGGATAGGAATCTATCCCTCCACCATGTCCTGTTTATTGTGGTGACAAGGTTTAGGTCCCTAGAGCATGTAGCTCAGAGGGATTGGGATTTCTTTAAGTGTAACATGTCCAGCAGCTCTGGGTTTGACATAGCTTTATATGTTAGGCAGAGATCACCTCTGAGTAGGCAATATGCTACGAAGTAAAGCTGGAGTTTTTTGATGCGGTCAGTGTAGGGCATTTGTTTGAGTCCAGTAATCCTCTTTGTGAGGTACTTCTGTGGCCTTTCCAGCTGCTGCTGATGTCTTGTGAGGTACATTCCAAAAGGGGCGTTGTACTCTATAGTGGGTCTAATAAGTGTCGAGTAGAGGGGAACACTGACCTCTTTTTTCCTGGATGAGAACCCTTTTATGATGAGGTGTGACATGTAGAAGGACTTCCTGACTACTGTGGTGATGTGACTATCAAAGGAGAGACTACTGTCCACCTGGGTCCCAAGGTCTCTTATCACGCATTCAGTGTTAAGTAGATTGCTGCCTATGTGGTAGTTCATGGGTACAGAGTTTTTACCAAAGGGGATGACACTGCACTTTTTAGCATTGAGCTTGAGGCCATGGCTCTGACACCAGGCATCTGTCTCAGAGAGGCCCTTCTGTATTATGTTCACATCATTTGGGGACTTGACTATGGCTCCTAGTTTGCAGTCATCTGCAAACTTCGTTAGCCAGAGGCCTTCTGTGTTAGCATGTACTTCAGAGAAGTAGATACCAAACTGGAGCGGTCCCAGGATGGAACCCTGTGGTACTCCACTTGTCACTGGTTTGAGGTCAGATTTGGAGTCTGCAACTTTTACAGTGTGGGTTCTGTCAGTGAGCCAGTTGGCAACCCATCTTGTGACGTAGGGATTTATGCCTAGTTTATTGAGTTTAGCTATAATTCCAGAATGGGGGATGATGTCGAAAACCTTGCCGAGGTCAAGATAGTTTGTGTGAACCACCTTACCCTCATCTACGGCTTTGGTGACTGCCTCAAAGAAGTCGATCAGGTTCAGGAGACATGACCTGCCTTTCACAAACCTGTACTGGGTGAGATCCAGAGTTTGGAGGTTACCAATGTCTTTGCTTATGAGTTCCATGATGAAATGTTCCATGGCTTTGCAGACCAGGCTCGTCAGGCTAATAGGTCTATAGTTCCCGGGATCAGTGGTGGCTCCCCCTTTGTGGAGTGGGTTAACTGTTGCTGTGCACCATTCAGTGGGCACAAAGCCTGATGTGAGGCTATTATTGAACATGGTGCTTAAGTGGGGAGCCAGTTCATTCTGAAGTTCGTGTAAAACGCAGCCTGGGATGTTGTCTGGTCCCATGGATGCTGTGTTTTTGGCTTTAGAGAGTGCAGCTTTCACCTGCATAGTTGTGATTACAGGGACTCTGCATTCTTCCTGTATAGATATGGGCCCTTTAGGGGGTGAGGGGGTAAAGTTAGCACTGAACCTATCTGCCAGGATGTTGGCAATATCAGTTGGTTCTGTAATTTTCGTGCCTTTGTGCTGTAACTCAGAGTAGATCTGGATGTTGCCATTGAGATTCTTGACATAGCTATAGAATGCTTTGTGGTTGTCCTTGGAATTAGTGGCGATTTTATTTTCATAGCTAGCTATGGAGGATCTTATACGGGATCTCAGCTCCTCCACTCATGGGATTTTACTCTCTTTTACAACAGTTTCTTCCTTCTGTTGTACAGTTTGTTTATGGCAGGGGACCACCAGATTGGCTTCCTTTTTTTGGAGGATAGCATCTTGGTTCTGTTTGGGATAGCACGATCCATGCACTCATGCAAGTGCTTATAGAGTGCATTTGTGCAGGATTCAGCAGTTGTAACTGTATTGTCCATCTGCATGGGTGTCATGAAGTTCACTACTTCTGTCTTAAGAAGCATGAAGTTGGCTTTGGAGAAGTTTTTTACTGTGGTTTCCTTAATGGGGGGTGGGGGTGATATGTGGATATCAAGGATGATTAGCTTATGGTCGGATCGGACCAATGAGGAGTTGACTTCAGGTGTGGAACACCGGTCACTCACTTTGATAATGACTAGGTCTAGGATATTGTTGCCCCTGGTGGGGGTGTGGATAAGTTGATCTAGGGCATTGGAGTTTATGAATTCCAGAAAGTGTTGCGCTAAGGAGTTGGTACATGCATAGTTTTCCCAGTTAATGGTGGGGTAGTTGAAGTCGCCCATTATTAGGGTGTTTGGTTGAACCCTAATATTTTCCAGTACATCAAGAAAAGAGGAGTGGGAATCCTGGGGCATGGTGGGGGATCTGTAACAAGCTACAATTTGGATTGCAGTTTTTCCAAGAGTTAGTTGCACTTGCATAACCTCGGATGCATTATGCTGAGCAACTAGCCTGGAGGTGTGGATATCCTTAATGAATATGGACACACCCCCACCTTTGGTGTTTTGGTCCAGGTTACATGGCCGAACAGTGTGGTATGAGTTATAGCCTGGTAGTGCAGCAGTGCTCTTAGGAGCATTGAACCAGGTCTCAGTCACTGCACAGATGGCGATGTTCTCCATTTTAAGGAGTGCCTTGAGTGAGTGCATTTTGAAATTTAGACTTTTAGCATTGAGTAGCATTACCCTCAGTTTTTGCTTGCCTGTTCCTGTTATGGTGTTGAATTTGTTACTTGAACCCTGCCTAAAAAAGGCACTATAGGGGCAGCAAGTGCCTTAGCCAGTATCCGGAATCCCAGGGGCGACAGGTGCAGGCCATCTGTGGCAAAGCATAGTGGTCTGTCGACCATGTCATCCCAAGCAGACAGATACTAGATCCCCTTAGAATGACACCAGAAGCTTAGCCAATTGTTGAAGTCAATCATTTTGTCCTTGTACTGCGGGATCATTCTGGGCAATGGCAGAATGCTACTCAGGGCTAGGGTCATACTTGACTGGGCTACAAGATTGCAGAGCTCTTCCATGTCTCTTTTCATGTAGTCCAGGGAGGTACGTCTCAGGTCATTCACACCAACATGGACAATGACAGAGTCATATTTGTACTTGATGTGAAGTGACCTGAGTGCATGGGTTATGTGGCGGATCCTGGCACCCGACAGGCAGCTGACAGTAACCTTCTCCTTGTTTAGCCTGGTGAGTGGGACATCAGTGTGCCTGACTATAGAGTCTATGACTAGTGTGTTAGGTATGTTGTTTTGCTTTATTGGCTGTGTTTGAGTGGCACAATGAGTCTGTGGGCTATGTGTCATTTGGGTCGTGTTTAGGAATGGAGGTTGCTTGTGTTTCTGCTTTGGAGGTCTCTGTTGCTTAGGCAGATTATTATTGAGAGCCTCCGCAAATGTTTTTGAGTTTCTATGTGTGGATTTTGGTGGTGTAGACATAGTGAGACTATGTGATGAGTGTGGTGTGGTGCAAATGTTATGACTTATTTGGCACTCATCACACTCATCACAGCTGTACCAGATGTTTGCTAGGGGGGAAATCCCACATGGCCACTTAGTGGGGATGCTGGCAATGCACTGGAACTGTGGATGATGACACCCATCAGAAATGCACACACTCTCATGGAAGAACACCATAATGGGGCACATGCACAAACTAGGAACACCACGGCTTAAGTCTTGCTACTATACTGTGAGCTGGTAGTCTTAAGGTGTCTGACATCAGCAGACTTGCAGAATATGGCAGTGAGGAAGCTAGCAGCAAGTTATGGGCCCAAATGTGCATAACCATTGCAGATGGATAGCCCATGAGGGCATGTGCATTGTTTTGCAGGGGTGCACACAGACAGACACACACAATTACACAAACGCGTATGCACCAAGTGGGCTGCAGTGAGATTAAAAACCCCTATGTATCTAAGCTTATACACTATAGATCATAGTACTTATTGCATGCACCACAGGTTAAGTCAGCTGACAGTATAGTAGGAAGACTTAAGCTGTGGTGCATGCAATAAATGCTATAAGCTATAGTGTGTAATACTAGATAGGTAGGAGTGCTAATCTCACTCCAGGCTACTTGGTACACATGTGTGTGTGGGTGGGTGTATACCCTGTAAAACAACAGACATGCCCTCATAGGTTATTCACCTGCAATGGTTATGCACCTTTTGGGTGTGTAACTTGCTGCTGGCTTCCACACTACCCTATTCTACAAGCCCTTCTAATGTTAGTCACTTTAAAACTACCAGCTGACAGTATACTAGCAAGACTTATGGGGCACATGCAATAAATACTATGAGCTATAGTGTGTAATTCCAGATAGGTAGATGTTCTAATCCTACTCTGCCCAACATGATGTGCATGTGTATCCATATGGCATGTATATGGTAACCTATGTAAAGTAGACATACTGTAGGTAGGGTTTTTTATCATTTTATTTGTAGTGGGAGATGTTGCTCCCAAATGACTGACTACAACAAAGGCTTGCTTATATCAACAAGCATTATATGTTCTAAACTGATAGTACTAGCAGGCATGAGTTGTGCTGCATTCATCAGGTACTGTGCTCTGTAGTGTTAACCAGTACATAGGTAAGTGTTGTAATCTACATGCAGCCAACTTGCAGTATGTGTGTGCCTTGGCATGCCCTGTATGCAGTGAGTGGAAGTGGTGCTAGCCTGAATGTGGCCATGTTTGTGTGTGAGACTGTTACAGCAGCATACATCATGTTATGGGGAGATATCACATGTGAACTTAACTAGCATAATGGCCATACAGCCTTCACAATCAGACATCTGTATACCCCTTGGTACAAGACCAGCACATATTGCACCAGTCCAAGAGAGACTCAGGCAGATAATGTGTCTTGAGATGATGGCTGACCAGTCAAACAAATAGAATGTGCTAAGGTGCACTGAGGTGCTCTCTGTACGATTAGGCAGGGTCTGTTTCAAGGATGTGTTTATGTCTGCTAGACAAATGTCTCACACAAGCATGTAGAACTAACATCACATCATAGGTGAATGTCCTTAGAGTGAGTCATCCATCTACGATGCTCCCTACAGACAGGCAGCATATGCACAACAGCAAGGTCACACCTTGCCCTGTAACAGACCTTCTCACAAATTATAAATGCATGAGTATGCTGACCACCACCATTGTCCTTGGTAGACTGTCATACAGATGTGAACCCATGGACCCAGGCACGTATACTGCTGTACCTTGCTGAAGTCATATTTCTGCTGTGTTGTCATGCTATGTTGTGCCACTTCACTGCCCCCATGTGTCCATATGTTTTCCCCTCAGACTCCTGCAAGAGAAACATACACAGGTCTGTGACATACCTGTCATTGTGTAACAATATTGCCAGTACAACATCATACAACATAAGGTCCATAAAAGTCTGTTGCATACGCATGACACATGCCAGCATACAGTATATGTTGGTGGCCACTACAAGTGGTATGCAAAACAAAACTGCATTACCCAAGTACATGTCAAGTAATATAGTCACCCTGTGCATCAGACACATATCTTCATTCCCCTGCAATGATGGGAAGGATGACAAGGATGTGGCACAGGTATCATCACTTGCACAGGGTGATGTGTGGGGGTGCTGAAGACTTAGACTGGCTCAAACAGTTGACAGCATGTGTGTAAATCAGGAAGGGGAGTGAGTTAGATGGGTCATGGAGAGGTGCTGTGTTTATCTCTGTAGGTGACCTGCATGTGACATTGGTGTGTGAATGTGCGCGTGTACACAGTCAATCCAGTACTAGCCCTATATGTGTGTATGTTGGACAGCTGTGGACCATACATGCATGCTAGAGTTGACAGTTCACAGTCTCAGGCCCTGAAAATGGGAATTGGCTCTGCCAAGAGTTGCATTGTCACCACCATGCCCAAGGCCAGACTCAGTGCTAGTACCTAATGGTGACTGCTGTCTGCTGGGACCATGTACCCCAAGGAATCAGCCATGACCACGTGCCCATGGCCTGCCATGTCATGGAGTGGACAGCACACTCCCCTCTTTAGCACTGGATATACTGCTACTATAGAAACAAAACTGCGCATGGCCGCATGGACTCTTAGCAGATGTTGTTGCTGACCTACGTACACAGGTTGACACCCAACCCCCACCACACACTCCAGCAAAGACAATGTGGATCCCAAGACAGACACTGTCTCAGCCCACAGCCTATCCACTGCATTAGTGAACTGCTCCAGGGTGTTCCCAGTGTGGTGGAGGGAGTCACGGATGTCAGGCTTTGCTGCATCCATAACTCTAAGCATACACCTGGTGTTCCATTCAAAACATGCCTGCGCCTCCATGACAGCCTGAGTCATACACCAAATGACCTGAGATGTGACACCTGCAACAAGTGGTGGATGAATAGCAGTCCTCCTATGAGCAACCCTGCCAATCTGCCTGTGTGGGATCTTGCAAGCTCTCTTGCTATCGCCAGTGTCTACACTCACTGATGCCATAGTTGCCACACTGGGCTGTTCAATGTCTCCACCCTCTGACTGTCCCATATATGAGGCCTGTGGGCATACTGACTGTGTGCAGTGGCAATGGGGCAGAAGAGGGATGTCAACCTCTGGAACAGATTCAGCCCCTGACAGCCCCACCTGTGCCTCACTGTGGCCACCATCATCATCATAGTCTGAAGAGACACTCACATCAGGTGGTATGGGGGAGAGACCCCAAACCCCCTGATCACCTGTGGAAACCAAGACAAAAGAAGTACATTACTACCTGCACTATTATGTATGGAAAATCCACAAAGAGTCATAATAATGAGGATCCACAACTGTATTGCCACTCTCACATCTCCGCTTTCACGCACAACAGACTTCCTCACAACAACATACACATTTGAGTCAAGGTCTTTCTAAAAAACATATCAGGTTAATCATGTGATGCTTGGCCAGTACAATGAACCTTCTAGGTATGCAATATGACACTATACCTGATAACACAGCACATAAAACCCAGTACACCTATCTTAAATATATACAAGTACAAGTTTTGATACCTAAGGTATGTACCATCAACCTTTCAGTATGTACAAGGCATGTCAGATTAATTGCCTCATGTACACCAGGAGGCCTATTTGTTCAGATCTATAACAGCAAAAGTGTTACTTCTCATTCAACTACACTCCTGTGATTACCCACTCTAGGAAACTTAACTGTTCCAGCCTGGAACATGCAAGCAGTCTACTCTGGTTATACATAACATTACCTGTACATAAGGTACTATCCTGCCCTCACCCTTAACAGCATATATATATGTTTCATAACAAAACAGTATCAAGCTTACTAGAAGCAGGACCACGGCCCTGGACAATTCCTGATGGACCTATAAAAAGGTGAGGGTGAGGTAATTTCAGTACCACCACATTCTGCAGCTCAACAACGTAATATTCGCGTATATCTCACATGTACAGTAGCTACTGTGTTACTTGATATATTGCTGACATTCTGAGTATGAGTGTACAACTGAGCTACCCCCCCCCCCACAGCACATAGACCTGACATCCATGTAATGGTATGTACTGCCTGATAGAATGACTGGTACAGTATTACAGTGGTGATCACAATAAGCTTACTTGCACACTCCTCTGCTGTGGACACTGTGGCACCCACCTCCACGATGTGTGTTGTGATGGATGCTGGGAGCTGTCGTGTGTCCCTAGGTTCACCAGGAATTCTTAAGTGGCTATGAGTGGTTGTTGCACTTCAGGCCCTCCACCAGTGATGGCACAACACTATCCCTGGATAGATCAGCTGCCCTTCATCATGCAGCATTCACCATGTCTGTACCATGGCATTGAACCTGCTCATATGTACTGTCCTGGTGGCCAAGCTCATTCACATCCCAAACAAGGTGTGCCCACAATGCTGCCTGCTGTTCCCTGTTATGCCTCCCCCTGGATAGGAGGATGTGATGATGCTGCCATAGTCCTTGGAGTATAAGTTCATTCTCCGCATCTGAGAAGGGGGCATACCTTCTGCCATACATTAGTCCTGAAACATACCAAAAGGGAAACACATTACAGGATCAATTACATGGATGTCCACTATGTACAGATACAGCAAGAACAAAATGGCCAGCACTATTCACTGCTTGCTCACATATGTCATACCCCACAGTGTCACAACATATTACATGTGTGGATACAACTGAGATAATAGTATTGCTGAGGTATTTCCTTGTGCGCCAAGAGAGATTCTGCTGTATGATCATACACACAACACTCCAGTCCACTGTGGTGTGTCCCCAAAGGCCAGCCACCCACTAATATATGATACGACCAGTGCCAGACAAATAGCAGTGTGCTTTTACAACCACTATATTGGGACATCCAACACTAGTGTGCCACAATGACAAAAGACAATGCAACCCTGATATATTATACGTCCCTTGAATGTGTAAGACAGCAGAGTAACAATGACATGTCATTAACACAGGTCTAAGTCAGGATTACTGTTGTACTCCCTATTCCCCATACCTCTATCCTCCCATCTGCATCCCGTTATACACAAAAACCAGTTACATACCTTGTGGAGTGCAGTACTCCTCTGATGAAATGTGCTACTAGTAATTGGTTCACAAAAGTGTGCTCTGTGTGAGGAAAGTGTCATCTAGAATGTTTGCCCATAGCCAGCTGCTTGCATTTTAACATGATTTTCATTAGAGGCAATTGCCTCTAAATCAGTCTGTGACTGATATGATAATTGCAGCCAAAACAGCTGAGTTGCACTATCATTAGCAAATAACATTCAAACACAGTGCAATATATAAGGCCTTAATGTAGAACAGGGCCCCATTCTTAACTGTTGAGATGACATTACTGTGGTGAGGTGACAGCATCATCACAGAGGGTATGTCTGTAGCAGAAACCTTTACAGAGAGCTGTGTGTACCACAGGCTGCAGCTGCTATCTCAGGTAATAGACATTTGCAGAGACTGTGAACACTTTGGAGGAAAACAAGCTGTAGGTGTATCTGTGGCAACTATGTCAGCCTTGTTGTACAGGTAGAGCCAGGGTGAGGGTATCATTTACACTCCAATTACGGCATGTGTTTAAGGTACATATGTTAGGCAACTGTGTCAATAACAGAGTACTAGGTGACATATAGTAATACTATACGAATATGTAAAGTGTGTCCCTACCTGCAGGACTATGACTTCCAGCACTGAAAAGCAGTTATTTAATTTGCAATGCTTTGTATGGATAATGTGTGCATAAGTCATTCATTAACTGCTATCTTTACAATAATGTAATTGAAGTACAAAACAACCCTGGATTGGAACCCAGGACTGTGTGCGTCAAAATGTACTGTATACAAGGCATTTAACAGACTGAACTACTGAGTCACTGCTACAGAAGGTGCAGTTGCAAGATATGTGTGCACACATACAGGCTGTGACAAGCATTTTCTACATCCATCAATATGTACATGGCTTTATATGGATGTATTTCTGCACAAGAGTCCCAGTTGAATATGTATTTTGCCATGGATGCCTTACCAGGTGACTTTCTACATGTTGCTGATAAAAGGGCACGTTTACCTGCTTTCACAGGCCTCAGTTACATCCATTATCATGTCCTTGGCTGTCTAGTGCTGTACTATTTCACCAGAATCCAAGGTACACTCCCATTTTTTCCATTACTTTTTATTCCAATTTGCACAGTGTGGCATGGAGCGCAGCTCTGCTCAAACACGCCTAATGACTTTAACTGGCAATTACTATGATCTGTTTAAACCACCTGTTTTAATTAAGAGTTGCATGATGTGGTGGGTTAATACAGTGTGCTGTAGATGTGATGGACTAAGTTTCGAAACATGGCAGAGGTGTTTATTTTGTGCATGTATTTTACACTGCTAGAAACACATATAGTCAGTATAGCTCTATTTAGCTGAGCTTAGCAAAGTTGCATGACACAGAGCATTGCACAGCTCTGTGCAAAAAATATAAAGAAAAGAAAAAAGAGGAGATAGGAAAGTGGTGAAATGGGGGCAGGCAGAGGGAAAGACATAGTGAAAGGCAGGAAGGGTATAGGAAAGAACCATAGTGATCCATTTCATGTACAGCAACAACTGTGCACTTTGACGGAATTTGTAGATGAATTTGGATTCTCAAACCCCAGAGAGAGGGGTGAGGACAACATAACAGCATTGTCAAGCCAATTGGACCAAATTACATGCATCTAGTGGACATGTGTGCGAAATGGACAGCTATGCATGGGCGATTATTTTATTTTTTTTTGTGGCAGGTGCCCATATTTTTCTTTAAGGTGAGAGTGGAATGTTGGGGAAGGGACATAGGTACGTGTGAGGGAGGTAAGTTGGATAGGTGGGGATGCATTTGCAAACAAACAAGACAGATAAGACAGCAGACAGGGCCAAAGTATGACACATGAGGGGGAAGAACACCTCAGATAAGGAGGGTGTTGTGGAATCTGAGTCCAACTTGCCTTCAGGTGGCAACAGTGTGATTCCCATCCCCACCCATGGGACCATCGATACACTGCTCCATCACTGCACTGAGAGTGACTATGCTGGATGCTGGCACTAGGATGAGGCTGCCCCAACAGGGTGGCCAGCATGCCCTCAATCCAGCGCAGGTGGTGGTCATCGCCATGATGGACTATCCTGTTCACCAGCACTGGCAGCTCCACATGGGTGACAACACCCCCTCTGCCACCACTTCCAGAGGGGGCCAGGCCCCATCCCCTGGAATGGTACTGCCAGATGCTGCAGGTAGTGCAAGGGCAGCAGAGGTGGCAACATGGGTCTGGGTCCCAGACATGCTGGGACCAGGTGCTACAGCTAATTGAAGCAAGGTAGGGGAATCATCCAAACCTGCCTACCTTGATGTGCTGTGGGATATGAGATATAGCAACACATTACCATTAGTAATAACTAACTCAATGTTAGTAGGAACAAAATCAAACATCATATATATTTATCCAAATACATATTATTGTATAACATGTGCAACACAACATTAAGAAACATAACACTTAGTATGGTATCAGCATGGCAGTAAAAAGTAAACCATAGGGCCAACAAAACAGTTGTTTAACAAATATGTTAATATTGCATCATAATAAAACATAACAATAATCAACCACATTTTCCAAAATATAGTTAAACAAAATATGTTATTATTAAATCATAATAAAACATATCAATAATGAAACACAGTTTCCAAAATATAGTTAGTGCAACAAATTATGTTAATATTAAATCTTAATAATAAATAACAGTGATAAATAAATGAAGATAAGGATTGGAGAGAGAGAGACAAATTCCATTACTGACATTGCAGCCTATATCCCTCAATACACTGAAATGTGTGCTCTACAGGGGTGTAGTGTCAGGTTTGAGTACAGTGACTACAATTCTCCAATAACTTATGTAGCACATACATACCTCTCAAAATGTTAGCATGGGTCACTATGGGCCAGTAGTAACAAATGCAGGTACACTACTACACAGAGCACTTTCACATAATGTGGACCTGCATAACTACCCAGGTGTTCTGTAAATGGGTTTGGTAATACATTGCATTCCAGGTATTAATTTATCTGCTAATCATATGATGGACAGATTAGGCAGTTTTTATTACATTATGAGAAATTGTGACATTTGAAAAGCATGTTTGCGTACATTAAGTAAACAAGACAGGTGGCATACTTTAGTTGGCAGGCATGGGAATAGAACCCAATAGCTGTGACTGCAGGGGACATTTGCAAATATTGTAATAATTGACTGCAGCAACTTGGTACAGATGTGTAAGGGATACAGCCATAATTGGATGACACAGCTTTATTTATGACTCAACAGTGCTGATGAGCACATTCATGGTATTGATGTTAATATTCTGTGAAATCTAAATGCACTGCTCATAATGTGGGCCACCTCACCTGTACAATTGTTGTGTTCCTAGTGAGTGAGAATATGTGAGCATTATGTGACTGATACTGAAAATTTATTGCTATATACCACTGGCTTTGAACCCAGGACTTTGCGTGGTAAAATGTACTATATACAACACATTTAACAGACTGAGCTACTGAGTCACTGCTGATTGCTGAGTGACTGATACTTCCTTGGAGATCACCTGGAACTATACTATGAACTGAGCAATGCAAATTACAAGACATTCCTCTGGCATTCTGGTACTATTACAGTGTTACACTGGACTGCAGTGACAGTAGAACACACATGCATGGAATACAACCATACTGCCTATATGAAAAAAGCTGTGTTTAAAATCAAGAATGCTAATGAACACATTTTCTTGTTATTGGTTTCCAGTATCTATGAAATCTAATCACAATATCTGCCCATGGACTGGGCTAACACGCTCATATACAGTACCTTTATTACCTGCTGTTTGAGAAAGAGAGAGCATTATGTGACTGATATTGGCCTGGGGACAGCCTTGGACACTACTATGGGTTGAGCAATACAGTTTGCAGACCATTAGATTTGCTGGCTACAGCTATTACAGTGTCACACTTGACTACAGCAACCTTACCATAGACAATCAATGCATGCAGCTCTACTGCAATGGTTTTGACAAAACACAATCCTGCTGAAAAACATTTTGCTTATTGTTATTCGTATTGCTAATGCTTTATTGATATACAGTTCTTATTGCTCATTTATTGCACTACAGCTCTACATGCACATTTATTGCAGTACAAGTTTTCTTGTGCATCCTTTATTGCAGTAAATGTTTTACCCTTTCTTACTTATATCACTACAGTTGGCATACTAAATCCATACTTACCGCACAAACAGCACAACCTGGCCAGGTGCCTGGCATGGGACTCGACATTGCAAGCCTTCTCACCTGCAGCTGTTGGGAGAGAAGCACACCATTATGCATAACTGTTTTGCAGACCACCAGCTTGCATATTGGTTAGACAGAGGAAAACATACTTACATGCTTGGGGAGCATTCCCAGATTGAGCTTCTCAGACCCAGGTGCCCAGGGTTCCCCTCTTCCTCTTTTCAGGTTATCAAAATGGTGATGATGTTGCTCACCTGTGTGGGAGATACAAGTAACACTAGTGAGTTCCCTAGCCAAACAGTCCCAGGCCTCCACCTTGCACTCTGAGCCCTGGAATCCAGCCTGCATCAGCCAGGGTTCATGGTTTTTAATAAGGAGCCTGACTATGATCCCGGACTCCTGAATGCCCCACCACTGTGCTCAAAAGCGCACACCTTCACCAACACCACCAGCCATACCAGCAGTTGAATGTACTCCAATACCTGTTGCAGAATTCCCACCTATTGGGCTTAGTTGACTTGTTCTCAGGCTGTTTTCCCACCCTTACATGTCATTCAGCAACATTCATAAAAGCACTGCGTCACTTAGCAGTGTGCAAACCAGCTAAGCAAAACCAAGCAGTGCAAAAAGTCACAGAGCTGTGGTTTAACAAGGTTTAGCACTGCACAAACATTACATAACTACATACAAATATTTCAGAGACGGGTATTAATGCCCTTATAGCTTGCCAATATACCAAAACACTTGCTCCCATAATAAGTATCCAGGTTGTTCTTAAAAATAACTAAACTAGTATTTGCTTTTATGTAATTTGGTAGACTGTTCCATGCATCAGCTACTCTGTCAGAGAACCAATTAGTACACTTCTCATTCCTATAGAATCTCCTACATAGGTTGTCTGATGATTCTCTAGTACTTTTTGATAACATCAAACATTCCCAGAGGTAGTTGCCTCTAAATGCCCTATATACCTGAATAAGATCTCCTCTTAGATATACTGTACAAGACAATGTACACCTTCAGCTATTTTAATCTTTTATAATAACTTATATTTTCACATCCATAGATGCCCTTGGTACAGTAAACTCTCAGTTAACTGGCACCCATGCGGATTGGTAGATGGCAAATAACCGTAGTTTCTGGTTGCTTGAGAGTTACTATTAAAAATTGGCCTGACTAATAATGTACCCTATACTATTTGTTTGGTTGACTTGTTCTCAGGTTGGGGAGAGAGGGAATTTATTCCTATCTTCCTTTTTAAATTGCTAAAACTCTAAAAATGTAAGGAATGTTTCTGCTGGGGGAAAACAGAAAGTGCAACACATGAAAATTGTACTGTATTTCTTTGTTATTTTTTTGCCGGTTGTTTGTGTTCCAGTTGATTGAGAGTTTACTGTATATTTGTACTGCACTCTTTCTAGTTTACTCATGCTTGTTTTGTTATAGGGTTTCCATATTGTTATTCCATACCCAAGTTTGGGTCTAATGTAACTAACATTCGATAACATCATTATTTTTGATTTCCTAGACTTTATAAATCTTTTTATACACCCTATTGCTCTATAACTATCATTAAACAGTTGGCTGATATGATTAGAAAAACACATAGCTGAATCTATCATATATACCCAGGTCCATAAATGAGTCTACAGTTTCAATCACTGTGTGCTGTATTAAATATTCACATTTCAATTTATGTCTCCCAAATCTCATAAGCTTAGTTTTTGATGTATTTATCAGCATAGTATTCTCCTGTGCCCAAATAGTCAATTCAGTTAAGTTATTTTGTAGACATGCCTTATTTGAAACACATGTAATCAGTTTACCCAATTTCAGGTTGTCTACATATAAACTGTAGAACTTCTCAGATGAAAAAGTTAGGTCTGAAAGATACAATCTAAACAAGTAAGGGCCTAGGACAGAGCCCTGTGGGACATGCTGACTGTAACCAAGGATGTCACCTGTCCAGTTGCTGTATGATACTTGCTATATCCTTTTTGTAAGCCATGCAGCTATCCATCTTATCAAAAGTACATCAATACCTAGTTGTACTAATTTCTTGATCAGTGTTTTGTGTATGACCCTGTCAAATATTGAAGTTAATTCTATATAAATTAAATAACAGCACAATTTTTCATTCATAGCTGTTATTATATTGTTATAGAACATCATGTTGCAGGTGTTAATAGATCTATTTTCAACATATGCATGCTGATATATGGTTTAAAGTCCCAACATATCCAGTTCAGACAATAACTTATCCAGTATTACCTTCTCCATTATTTTTTCACAACATGAAAGTACACTTAGGGGTCTGCATGACTCTGGATTTGTCCTACTCTCCTTTCCCTTAAAAACAGGTTTAATAAGCACATATCTCCACTCTTGAGGAATCTCCCCATATTTATATGACCTAGTGAATAGTAGACATAATGGTACTGTAAGTTCTTGCTGACGTGTTCTCAGGTCATTGTTACTAATTCCATCTCCTCCCTGCACTTTGTTTGGATCCAGTTTGTGCAGTTCTTTTTCAATATAATCTAATTTGATTCCAGTATCTGGGGTTACCTGGATGTCACTAGGATAACTTGTCACCCCATATGTGGAGCCAAACTGTTTTGCATAAGATTTTGTAACTATATCTACAATCTGTTGTGTCTGAGAATAAATTTTAGAATCTGCACACCGTTTATCGATTTGTGTGTCTTTACTCCTTCCACATCTTATGTATCTATAAAACGGTTTCATATTATGCTCAATATCGTTATATAAATTAGCTTAAAATTTTTCTTGATCTTGTCTCATACTATGCTTAATCCATTTGTCTAGTTTGTTTATTTCATTTTTCAAAGTTGTAGTTCAACCTCTCTTCCATTTCTTATATTTTTTGTCTCTCACCTTAAACAAATATCTTGTTATTATGGAAATATATCCCCCTGATGTTGTATACCTAGATCCTGATATTAAACATTTTTTTGTTTTTTTGCACTCAAACAATTTCTCTTTCAGAACTTTCCACATTCCATCTGCAGTTTTATGGAAGCCATTAGCATGTTTATGCACTACTTAACATGATTGAGCAGTGCTTAGCAGAGAGCACCAGTGCCAAAATTCACAATACTGTTATAAAATTATTATTGAAAAATAATACATTCATTAACACACATATTTTGCCTGTTACAGATGTGAACCCAGGACCTACTACACATAAGACCGTAACTCTAATCATGTAGCTTGTTGAATGTTATAAAAACTAGTATACCTTCACATATACTACCGGGCTACCTGTTAGCTTTGCTGAGCACCGCACCATGCCTCGCAAACATGCTTAAACAAACCTATAAATAAACAATTAATTACATCTGGTTTCTATGTTTAGATGTTTTGTAGGTGTCTGCCATGAATGTATGAGCTCCGATTGGCTCTGCTGCACAAACATCAAAAAAAAGATAAAATATATATATATATTTAATTATAACTAATTACGTCTGGTTTCTATTTTTGGATGTCTTCCAGGTGTCAGCTGTCTATATGTGAACACAGCTTGGTATTGCTGTGCTCTGCGCCACGCCACACAAACATGCAGTAAAAAATAAATTAATTAATTAAAAATAAATAAATAAATAACACATCATACAAAAGACTTATTAGATAGTTACACTTCACAACATTACAACAGTGGCAGAGAGCATTACAGAGACCCTCACTCATATACAGCCATGGGTAACTGCTACACCTCTCCCTACACTGATTCAGTATCCATTCCTTGGCTCCCCCTTCGTAGGGTGCCATCATTAATATGCATAGAGTGCTGCCAAGGGGGAACGGTGGCTGTGTACATGAATATATTCCATGTAGGTGCTACACTGCGCCTACACAGATTTTATTAATCCTGGGGTTCATGTTTATTGTAATTGGTTGTTGATGTATATATGTTTTTTTTTCCACTTGCCTTCTTTGTTTTCTTACTATGTTGTTTTTTTTTTGCCATGTTATTTTACCAGGGTATTAATATATTTAAACAACTAATTTCACTTAATTCTGGTATAAAATCCGGTTCATAGTAGTTCAACTCTTTTCTGATGAAGACACATTTTGTATTGGGTATGAAAGCGCATATAAATCTTATTTGCTTGTGTTTAACTTATAACTTCTAATTTTCTTTTGTTTGTGTAGATTGTGCTGAATAAACTGTGGTCCAGATATCTGTTAGTGGTTCATAATATTCTGGGTGGGATGATTTGGATTCCTTGGTTTGTGGTTATTGGTTTATGTGGAATGCTTTTGAGTAGCATTATTCTGTTTAAGACTGAAGAATACCTATATTTAAAATTTGTTCTTGAGTTTTTTTAGTCTTTTTGTCTTTCATTCTTTTTTTTTTCTTGTTTTAAGTTTTCAGCTTGGAGGTGAGGGTACCAAATGAAAACCTCTCCTTGGATGTCAACATTTCTGGTTATATTCTGGAAATAAGCATACAAAAAACACAGAAAGCTACAGAAATGTAAATACACTTTGATTTAATAACTAACTCTGAAACAGATGAAATATTTTAAAATCTTCTAGACATACAGCCATTCTTCAACTAGCAACACCAGGTTCATCTCCAGTACACAGGAAGTATTACAACATTCAAATTCCTGCGGAAACAAAGGAAGCCTAAACTACCATATAACTCTTAAAAATGATCCTTAGAAAACTGAGCAAAAGAAAAAAAATTCAAAAAAAGGCATTCATAAAGAGAACACAGGAAGTACAGAACCTTGAAAAAAGAAAAAAATAAAGTAAATAAAAGAAAATAAACAGAGTGAACAACAAGACAGGCAAATGGATAAAATGTAGAAACATAAATGTTTACATCAGAAAATGTAAACACAGAAATAAAAGAATCATACATAACTGTAATAAATACAAATAATAAAGAATCTCTCATATAATATATAATTGCAATAACCCATGACTGGATGTGGATAATGCTTGGTTTACCCATGGTTGTTTTTGTTTGGTTACTTGGACTTCACCCATGGGCAATTATTAAATATAGGTGAGTTAACAGGAAATTGTGTTGATCCAGTCCTACTTGATACCACCCAGTATTAGGTTTTGTGACCCACAGGAGTATCCCCAGTATTTAATAAAATCCATGTAGGTTCAGTGTAGAGCCCACATGGAATGTTAC
The DNA here is from genome assembly GCF_019279795.1 of Protopterus annectens. NCBI lineage: Eukaryota > Metazoa > Chordata > Ceratodontiformes > Protopteridae > Protopterus > Protopterus annectens. Next base: position 1,104,970,729 of record NC_056725.1, on the reverse strand, counting down.
TGTGTCCATGCACACAGTTACCCCTCATGGCGCATTGCTGAGGAAGAGCCGTGGAACATAGCTATTGAATCAGTGTAGGGAGTGTAGTGCCAATTGTGTCCACAGATGAGTAAGACACTCCCTGCACTGTCCAACTGTATCATGTTAATGTTTATTTTGTTTTAAGTGTTTTTTTTTTTTTTTTTAAAAGCATGCTTGTGCAGTGCTGCACAGAGCACAGCAATGTCAAGGGGCACCAAGACACCTGCCAGATATCTAAAAATAGAAACCAGATGCAATTAATTATTTATTTAAATGTCATGTTTAAGTATAGCTGAGCAGGTTTGCATGGCGCAGCGTAGTGCTCAGTAATACTTATAGGTAGCTCAGAGGTATATATAAAGGTATAGCAGAATTCCACATATCCTCATAATTAAATGGCTAGAGGTATGGCCTCATGAGCAGTAGGTGCAGGGTTTGAATATGTAGAAGAGAAAATAAGCATTTATTTTTGAAATACAAATTATAATAACTTGTTTTAAATTCTGGCCCACTGCACTTTGCTAAGACCTGCTTAGACCTGCTAAGCACTGCATAAACACAATAACGGCTGGAAATGTTTCTGCACTACTTAGCTCTGCTTGGCTGGTTTGTGCACTGCTAAGAACTGCTAAGCATACATGTGTGTCTTTGCACTGCTCAGCTCAGCTGTGCTGGTTTGTGTGCTGCTAAGCAACACGCAGCATTTTTAAATGTTGCCCAATGGCATATAAGGGTGGGAAATAGGCTATATTAAGCCCAATAGGCAGGAATACAGCATTGGAGTTCTGTCTCTGAAGGATACTATGGCAGGTGTTGGCTAGGGTTTGTGCTTTTGGGTGCAGCATTGGGGCATTCTGGAGTCTAGGGTCATGGTCGGACTCCTAGTTAAAAAAAAATGAAGACTGGCTGCTGCAGGGAGGTATTCAGGGCTCAGACCAGCTGGCAAATTAACTTACCAGTAAAACTGATATCCCCCTCACAGGTGAGCAGTGCTGTCACCACAATGATGACCTGAAGAGACAAAAGGAGGATGTCTTGGACATCTGAAGAAGCTTGACCAGGGAATCCCCCACAGGTATTTAAGTACTTTTACCTCTGTTTCACCAATATTTAATCTGAATGTCTGCTAAACTGGTATGCATAATAGTGTGCTTCTCTCCCAACAGCTGCAGAGGAGAGGACTCACAACTTTGAGGTGCATGCAGGGCACTTGGCCAGGTTGTGCTGTGAGTGTGGTGAGTACAGATGTATTATGCTATAGTGAAATAAGCAAGAAAGAGTAAAACATTAACTGCAATAAAGTATGTACAGTAAAGTTTGTACTGCAATAAATGTGGACTTGGAGCTGTTGTGAAATAAATGAATAATGCCAATTGCAGTGCAATAAAAACATGAAACAATACCATTATCTGTATTAAAGTATATACAATAAAGTCTGTAATGCAATAACTGTGGAAGAAATGCTGTATTGCAAGACCTGCATAATGACAACTGCTGTCCAATAAAAACTTGAAACAATACCAGAAACTGCATTAAAGTATATACAATAAAGTATGTGGTGCAATAAGTGCAGAATTAGAGCTGTTTTTCAAGAAATGAATAATGCCAACTGTTCTGCAGTAACATACAAACCAAAACCAATAACACCAAGGTAAATTGTGTACATCAGGATTGCCTTGCTGAAACCATTGCAGTACAACTGTATGCATTCAGGCTGGAAGTTAAGGTGCTGCAGCCAAGCATAATACGGTAATAGCTGTAGAATGCAAATATGATGGCTGCCAAATGTCTTATTTAACACATACAGTACTGTTCAAGGCTGCGTCTAGGCCAGTATTGTTCACATAATGCTCTGTCATCCACAAACAGCAGGCAAGCAAGGTATATGGGTGAGGTAGCCCACTTCATGATTTGATATTGTTTGTTGACTTCACAGATGTTTCAAACCAATAACAATAGATTGTGTATGCCTACTATCTCTGTCATGCTTTTATTTCATGCATGTGTGTTCTACTCTCACTGCAGTCTAGTATAAAACTGTAGTATTACTACGAGGTCATAAATCAGTTTCCATGTGAGCTTTAGACAAATATCAGTCAGTCAGTAGTCAGCAGTGATTCAGTAGCTCAGTTTGTTAAATGCTCTGTCTGTAGTATGTTTTGCCACACACAGACCAGTGCTTGAGTCCAATGCTATGTTGCATTAAATATTACAGTATCAGTCACATAATGTTTACAGATTCTCTATCCACAGGAACTACAGGTAAATGGGTGAGGTAGCCCATATTATGAGTAAATAATTGTGTGTTTAGATGCCACAGACTGTTAAAATCATTAGCAAGAATGTGAAAGTACAGCATAACATAAAGGAAATAAATATAGTAATAAAATAAGATGGAATAAATAAAATGTGTAATCTTGGTATGGCTGTATGCCTGGAGTGTTGGAGTGCCTGTTCAAAGTTGCTGCAGCCAATTCATGCATTCCATGCAGATGTCGTCTACAGTCACTGCTGTTGGGCTCTGTCCCCATGCCTGCCAAGCAAGGCATGTTAGTTGTTTAGTTTCTGTACTGTACACATACATATCTCTCACATGTCACGGTGTCACATAATATAATCAGTAGTTTATAATCCATCTGTCACTGGATTACCATCAGAATGATTACTTAAATTGCAAAGTATCAATAAATTAGCCCACAGTACATCTTGGTAGTTATATAGGTCCACCTGATGTGCAAGTGTTCTGTGCAGTTTTGTACCCACAGTTGTTATTGCTTGACCCATACTGTCCCATGCAAATAGCTTGAGAGGTATGTATGTGCTACAGCAGCTATAGGGGACTTGTACACATAAAGAAAGGACAGACTCATACAGCAGATAGTAGTACTTTTGTCAAGTAAATAGCCTATAATAGTACTAATGGACTGTTTTTCTTTTTCTCTCCACCCCTTATCTTCATTTATTTATTATTGTTATCCATTGGTTATGGTTTACTATTAACATATGTTTTTAAATTAACTGCATTTTAGGGCACATGTATTATTATTGTTACGTATTACACTGGTTGCATATTAACATATATTGTTAAATTTCCTATTTTGTTGGCCTTATGCTTTAATTGTTATTAGCATGTTGTTAACATACTGACTGTTCTGTCATTTATTGTTGTGTTTCACATAATATGCATTGATATGTAATTAGGGTATTTCCACTGTTCTGGCATGCTGTTATTACTATGTTTTTTTCATAACTAACCTATACTTATTATTATACATCCATCAGCACAGCACATCAGGGTAGGTTGGTTCCTGGTGATCTTCCCACCTTGCCTCAAGTGGCTATGGCACTGGGTCCTAGCACGTCTGTGACCCAGGCTGGTGGTGCCCCCTCCACTGACCCTGCACCATCTGCGGCATTGGGTGGAACAACCTCAGGGGATGGGACCTGGCCTCCCCCTGGGAGTAGTGGTGGAGGGGCTGTAGTCATCCAATAGGAACTTCCGGTTATTGTGCAAAGGATCATTCATTGGACCTATGAACATCCCTTGCACCAGACTGAGGGCACACTGGCCAACCTAGTGGGGGAAGCTGACCCTGGCACCCAGTCTCCAGCATAGCCACCTTCGGGGAAGTGAAGGAGCAGTGTCAACAGCCCATGGGCAAGGATATTAGTCATACTGCTGCTATCGAGAGGCACATGTAACTCCGACTCCACAACACCCTCCCCATCTAAGGTGTTTACCCCTCTCATGTGTCACACAATACTCCTATTTGCTGTCTTGTCTGTCTGCTATTGCATCCTCTCCTACCCAACTTATCTCCTCCATACGTACCTATGTCCCTTCCCCAACATTCCACTCTCTCCTTAAAAATATAGGCACCTGTCACACAAAAAAATATCTCCCCATACATAGTTCTCTATTTCACACACTTGTCTACTGGACACAACTAATTTGATACAATTGGCTTGGCAACACATTTTTGCTGTCCTTACCCCTCTCTCTGGGATTTGAGAGTCCAAATTCATCTACAAAACATGTCAAAGTGCCCAGCTGTTGTTGTGCAAGAAATGGATAGCTATGTTCTTTCCAAAACCCATCCTGCAGATTCCTACCGCCTTTCACATTGTTTCCCCCTGCTTTCCCCCATTTCATCACTTTTCTGTCACCCCCTTTTTCTTTTCTTTATATTTTTTAGCATGGGTTTGTGTGGATTTGCATGGAGTGGAAAGGTGCGGTGCCTGGGTCACTCTCAACTACAACACACTGCATTAACCCATCACACTACACAGGCTTTAGGTTAAACAGGTGTTTCCAGCAAAACATACTGCTTGATACTTACAGTCGTTATGCATGTAATTGAAATAAAAAACTAATGTGAAAACTGGGAGTGCACCCTGGACTCTGGAGCAATAATAAATAATAATGAAGACGTACTAATGGATGTAAGTGAGGCCTGTGATAGCAAGTGTATGTGCCCTTTTATCAGCAACTTACGGAAAGACACCTGCTAAGGTAGTAATGGCAAAGTACACGTACAACTGGGACCTTGGTGCAGAAATACAACCATATAAAGCCACACACATACTCATGGATGTAGAAATGTGTCTCGCAGCGTATATATGTGCACATATATCTTCCATACCTCCCAGCCCCCTAGGGCAAGGGAAACGGATGCAGCCATATGGTGGGGCAAAGGCCCAGAGATAGGGACATGTTTAACAGTTTGCCTCTACAAAGATAGTAAGTTGATACAATAACAGCTATTGCAGTAGCATGCATAGTCTGATGGGTATGAAATGTGACACACACATGTCTCTTCTCTTAGTGACCTCACAATGATTGCCAGTGCACTGCCAGATGACCGCAATGGTATGGGACACTGGCCTTACATATGAGAGAAAACTGTGGACATAGGTCATAAATCTCTACAATGAAAGGTGTTTGTACATACCCTCTGTAATGCTGTAGTCTTCACACCTCAGTAATGTCTATCTCAAAAACCAAGATAGGGGCCAAGGCCTATATGAAGGCCTTATATATTGCACAGTGGTGGCATGTCATTGTCTAATGATAGTGCAATACAGCTGTTTTGGCTGCAATTAGCAATTTTGAGCCACAGCTTGGTGCAGGGGAAATTACCTGCTAATCAGCAGTACCTTAGAAAGGCAAGCAGCTGGTTATAGGGGAACAGGTCTGTATGAAACTTAACACAGAGTGTATTCTCAAAGGAATACTGAAAGCAAAGTTCAACAAAGGAGTACTGCACTCCACCAGGTATGTAACAGATTTCTCCATATAACAGGATGCAGATGGGAGGATGGAGGTATGGGGAATATGGATTACAACAGTAACCCTGACTTAGATCTATGGTGATGACATGTCACTGATACTCTGCTGTCCTACACCTACAGGCATGCCTCTCAACTGTCCCTGATTTCAATCACATCTCAGCTCTGTCCCTGTCAATCCCACCTACAACAGTCATTTGTTGTAGGAAAGCTAATGAATTGCATGTATTTTCATAGTGACAATAAAGGAGGATGTACACCCCTGTAACATCAAATGATGAAATGTATTCCACCTCCTCTCATTCTGTCCATGTCTCACATAATTATTTATAACATTGTAAAACTGTCCCTGAATGTCCCTGTTGTATTCTGGCTAAGCCCCTGTTTCTGTTGACATTTGTCCCTGTTTGGTTGAGAGCTCTGCCTAACATACATGTCAACCTCCGACAGCAAGAACTCAAGACAAAGCCATAATTAATGGAGGGACAAAGGCCCAAACTCAGTGACAGTGTTTATGTATTGCTCGTACAAAGTAAGAATGTGAACAGACTAAACTGATATTACTATAGCATAACTGTGTTCTGAAGGGTATGACATGTGAAACTCAGATGTCTGTCTTTATTTTCTGACATCAGCCATCAATGATTGGCCAACCATCTGTCAGAAATCCACACTTTTGTGTGAAAACGATTAAGACTATGGGCAGACATCTTGATAGTCTATAAACATCTGCATACATAAGAGGTATGATGCCTACAGGGAGCATATGTTACAGCAGGTTTGCATTTCTGTCTGTCATTGTGGCACACTTGTGTTTCTGGACTGTCCCCATATAGTCATTGTGATAGCACATTGCTATTTGTCCGACAGTGGCTGCATGACATATTAGTGGGAGTATGCCCATAGGTGACTCACCACAGTAGAATGCAGTGATGGGTGTAGGAACATACAGAAGAATCAGTCATGGGACACAGGGGACATACCCCAGTATTGCTAGTATCTTGGTGGGAACCACACACGTATTGTGTTGCCAGACTGTGGGGTATGATGTGTGATGGAGCAGTGGATAGTGCAGACCATTATGGGTGTGCTGGCTCTGTACATAGTGGATGTCCATGTATCTGGTCCTTTAATGTGTTCCTCTCTTGTCTTTCATTAACCATGTATTGCAGGAGACACACACTCTTCTTAACTGTGGAGAATGACATTTTACTGGAAGGACTGAGACACCAACATCAAATCTTGCTGTTGAGGAATAGGCACAATTGGGAACAGCGGGCCGCATTGTAGGCAGACCTTGTGTGGGCTGTCAAACAGACTGGCCAAGTGGACAGGACTGATGAGCAGGTCCAACACTGGGCCACAGACATGGTGCATGTTGCATGACAAAGGGCAGCTGCTGTTGCCAGGGATTGTGCCCCCATCGGTGGAGGGCCTGCAGTGGAACAACCACTCTCAACCACAGAGGAATTCATGGTAAACCTAGGAACAACCAGCAGCTCCCAGGCATCCATCATGCCATACATCATGGTGGTGGGTGCCACAGTGCGACAGGAGAGGAGCATCCACGTAAGCTTACTTTGTTCACCAGTGTAACACTGTATCAGTCATTGTGGCAGGCTATACATACCAGTGCATGGGTTTCAGTTCTATCTGTATGGGGGGTGTGGTTGGGTTCAATGCTCAGTTGTGCACACATACTGAGAATGCCATCAATATAGCCATTATCACAGCAGCTACTGTACATGTGGATATATGCACAAATTAGCTTGTAGTGCTACAACAGTTGGTGGTGCTGACAATACCTCTCCCTCGCCTTTGCACAGATCCATCAGGTGTGGGGCAAGTCCATGATCTTGTACCTGTTAAGTCTGATACTGTTGTTTTAAGGATCATATATACCATAAGAAAGTTAAGGGCTGCCATTTTGCCCTATGCACAACTGCTGCGCTTAGCCAGAGTAGGATATTTGTATGTTCCAATCTGGAACAGTTAACATGGTCAACAGACCATGATGCTTTGCCAGAGATGGCCTGCACCTGTCACCCCTGGGATTCTGGATACTGGCTAAGGTTCTTGCCACCCCTATAGTGCCTTTTTTAGGCAAGGTTCAAATGAAAAATTCACCACCGTAACAGGAACAGGCAAGCAAAAACTGAGGGTGATGCTACTCAATGCTAGAAGTCTAAATCTCAAAATGCACTCACTCGAGGCACTCCTTAAAATGGAGAACATCAATATCTGTGCAGTGACTGAGACCTGGTTCAAGGCTCCAGAGAGCACCCCTGCACTACCAGGCTATAACTCATACCACACTTTTCAGCCATGTAATCTGGACCGGAACACAAAAGGCGGAGGTGTGTCCATATTCATTAAGGATATCCACACCTCCAGGCTAGTTGCTCAGCATAATGCAGCTGAGGTTATCCAAGTGCAACTAACTCTTGGCAAAACTGCAATCCAAATTGTAGCTTGCTACAGATCACCCACCATGCCCTAGGATTCCGACTCCTCTTTTCTTGATGTACTGGAAAATATTAGGGTTCAACCAAACACCCTAATAATGGGTGATTTCAACTACCCCACCATTAACTGGGAAAACTACTCATGTACCAACTCCTTCACTCAACGCTTTCTGGAATTCTTAAACTCCAATGCCCTGGATCAACTTATCCACACCCCCACCAGGGGCAACAATATCCTGGATCTAGTCATTACCAATATGAGTGACCGGTGTTCCACACCTGAAGTCAACGCCTCATTGGTCCGCTCCGACCATAAGCTAATTACCCTAGATATCCACATCCTGCTTTCACCCCCCATTAAGGAAACCATGGTAAAAAAATTCTCCAAAGCCAACTTCATGCTTCTTAAGACAGAAGTGTTGAACTTCATGACACCCATGCAGATGGACAATACAGTTATGACAACTGAATCCTACACAATTGCACTTTATAAGCACTAATATGAGTGCATGGATTGTGCTATCCCAAACAGAACCAAGACGCTATCCTCAAAAAAAGGAAGCCAATCTGGTGGTCCCCTGCCATAAACAAACTGTACAACAGAAGGAAGAAACTCTTGCAAAAGAGAGTAAAATCACACGAGTGGAGGAGCTCCCTGGTCAGCCTCAGTAAGAAGCTGCAATCCCTGATAAAATCCTCCAAGGCTAGTTACGAAAGCAAAATTGCCACTGATTCTAAAGAAAAACACAAAGCATTCTATAGCTATGTCAAGAATCTCATTGGCAACACTCAGATCTGCTTTGAGTTACAGCACACTGGCACTAAATATACATACCCAACTGATATTGCCAACATCCTGGCAGATAGGTTCAGTGCTAACTTTAGCCCCTCTCTCCCCGTAAAGAGCCCATCTCTATACTGGAAGAATGCAAAGTTCCTGTAATCACGGCTGCACAGGTAAAAACCACACTCTCCAAAGCTAAGAACACAGCATGCATGGGACCAGACAACATCCCAGGCTGCGTTCTACATGAACTACAGAATGAACTGGCACCCCACCTAAGTACCATGTTCAATCATAGCCTCACCTCAGGCTTTGTGCCTGCTGAATGGTGCACAGCGACGGTTATCCCACTCCACAAGGGGGGAGCCACCACGGACCCCGGGAACTACCGCCCCATTAGCCTGATGAGCCTGGTCTGCAAGGCCATGGAACGTATCATCATGGAACTTATAAACAAAGATATTGGTAATCTCCAAACTCTGGATCCCACCCAGTTCGGGTTTGTAAAAGGCAGATCATGTCTCCTAAACCTGATAGACCTCTTTGAAGCAGTCACCAAAGCCATAGACAAGAGTAAGGTGGTTCACACAGCCTATCTAGATCTTGCCAAGGCTTTTGACCCTGTCCCTCACTCTGGAATTATAGATAAACTCACTCAACTAGGTAAAAATCCCTATGTCACAAGATGGGTTGCCAACTGGCTCACTGACAGAACCCACACTGTGAAAGTAGCAGACTCCAAATCCGACTTCAGACCAGTGACAAGTGGAATACCACAGGGTTCAGTCCTGGGTCCTCTCCTGTTTGGTATCTACTTCTCTGAAGTACAGGCTAACACAGAAGGTCTTTGGCTAATGAAGTTCACAGATGACTGCAAACTAGGAGCCATAATCAAAACTCCTAACGATGTGGACATCCTACAAAAGGGCCTCACTGAGACAGATGCCTGGTGTCAAAGCCATGGCCTCAAGCTCAATGCCAAAAAGTGCATTATCATCCCCTTTGGCAAAAACTCTGTACCCATGAACTACAACATAGGCAGTAGTATACTTAACACTGAAAGTGTGATAAGAGACCTTGGGACACAGGTGGACAGTAGTCTTTCCTTTGATAATCACATCGCTACAGTAGTCAGAAAATCCTGCTACGTGGCACAGCTCATCACAAAAGGTTTCTCATCCAGAAAAGAAGAAGTCATTGTTCCACTCTACTCATCACTCATTAGACCCATTATAGAGTACAATGCCCCTTTTGGTATGTACCTCACAAGACATCTACAACAATTGGAAAGGCCGCAGAAATACCTCACAAAGAAGATTACCGGCCTCAAACAGATGCCCTATGCAGACCGTCTCAAAAAACTCCAGCTTTACTCCATAGCATATTGCCTACTCAGAGGTGATCTCTGCCTAACATACAAAGCTATGTCAAACCCAGAGCTGTTGGACATGCTCCACTTAAAGAAATCCCAATCCCTCCAAGCTACACGCTCTAAGGACCTAAACCTTGTCACCACATTAAACAGAACATGCCGGAGGGATAGATTCCTGTCCCAGAGACTTCCCATACTCTGGAATAAACTACCTATCTATATCAAACAAAGCTCCTCATTAGCACTCTTCAAGAAAAATCTTGATGATTGGATGGGAAATAGGAAATTCACCCCGGGGATCATCTCTGTGGCTCTGCTCGACAGTGGCACAGGAAAATAATTTTCTTGGGTGGCAGAAGCTAGGGTACCTTTTTGGCTGGGCTTGTATAGGCCTCAGGGCCAATAGCCTAGTACCTACCTATGAACTTAAAGTGCATAGACTGGGTAATCACAAGTGTGTAATTGTACAAACATTAACATGTTTGCACTTATAGTTATGAGTGACTACCTAGCCTGCTGTACATGAAGCAAGTGCTCCAAGATGCCTGTTCAAACACAACAAGGAGATGGTACATATCTGAAGCAGTAATACTACTACTGGCATATCATCCTCAATATAGGTGTACTGGGTTTTATGTTCAGTTCTATCACATACACAGTCGTATTGCATACCTTGCAGATGCATTGTACTAGTACTGGATGTAGCTGAAGTGCATGTTATAACAGGCCTGACTTTTCTGCATATGTTGTAGTTAGTTTTCCTGTTGTGCATGGGAGTAGAGATGTGAAGATGTGGGATTTGTAATGCAGTTGTGGATCCTCATCTGTATGAGTCTGTGTGGATTACCATACATAATAGCGCAGGTAGTAATGTACTGCTGTTGTTTTGCTTCGCATAGGTGACCGGGGGGGTTGGAGTCTGTCCCCCTCACGCCCTGATGTCAATGTCTCATCAGATGCTGATGATGATGGTGGCCATAATGAGGCACAGGCTGGGTTGTCAGTGGCTGAATCTGTCCCAGAGGTTGACATCCCTCTTCTGCCCCCATTGTCACCACAGACAGTCAAGGGCGGTGTGACAACTATGGCATCAGTGAGTGTAGATACTGGCCATAGCCAGAGAGCTGATGAGGTCCCATGTTGGTGGGTTGACAAGGGTGCTCTTAGGAAGGCTGCTGTCCATTCACCAGCTGTTGCAGGTGTCACATCACGGGTCACTCACCCCATGTTTCGATCCATCATGGGGGCACAGGCACGTTCTGAATGCAACACTAGATGGATGCTTAGGGTTATGGATGCAGCACAGTCTGACATCTGTGACTGCCTCCACCACATGGAGGACACCCTGGATCATTTCACTGCTGTAGTGGATAGATGGTGCACTGAGACAGTATCTGTCTTTGACTGCACAATGTCTGTACTGGAACATCCAGTTGGAGTTGGGCATTAGACACATGGACAAAGGTCAGCAACACCATCTGGTGGGTGTCCACATGGCCATGCACAGTTACACTCCCATAGTGGCGGTACCTACAGCAATACAGAGGGAAGTGCACTGTCCACACCAAGATGTGGCAGGCTATGGGCACATAGTCCTTGGCAGTCCTGTGGAGGACACAGCCCCAGCATTTTGCAGTCATCGTCAGGTACTAGCACCGCATCTGAACTTAGGCATGGTGGTTCCAGTGCTACTCCTGGCAGAGCCAGTTCACGTGTTTGTGGCCAGAGATGGTGAACTGTCCACTCTGCCATGTATGGTCTGCAGCTGTCCAACATACACATGTGTAGGGCTAGCCGTGAGCTTGACTGTGTACATGCACACATTCAAACACCACTGTCACATGCAAGTCACCAACAGACACATACAGCACCTCCCCATGACCCATCTAACCGGCACCCCTTCCTGACTCACACACATGCACCTGTTTGGCACAGCCTCAGCCTCTGGCACCCCCACACCATACCCTGTGCATTTGATGGTACCTATGCCACATACCTGCCATCCGTGCAATCAATGCAGGGAAATAAAATATGTCTCTGATGCACTGCATGAATATATTACTTTACATGTACTTGTGTAGTGCAATATTGTTTTGCCATGGCACTTGCTGTGGGCCACTACAGGTACTGTATGCTGGCATGTGTAATGACTACACATCAAATTTTGTGTATCTTTGTTGCATCATGTTAGACTGGTGGTGGTGTTTCAGAATGATAAGTGTGTCATGGTCTTGTGTAAATGTATGTTCCAGGAGTATGAGGGGTTAAACAATGAACATAAGGCAGCAATACAGCAGCATAAGATGGCATGGCAGCACATCAGAAATATGATGTCAGCATGGTATGGCAGTATGAGTGCATATGTGTATAACAGTATATCAGGGACAGTGGGGGCAGTCAGCGTAATCATGCATTCATACTTTGTGACAAGGTCTGCTACCCTCAATACGTGTCACCTGGGTTTTCTGAACATAGAAATCTAGAAGGTGGCAGACATCAGTTATGCTTATGTGCAGGAGGGAAATTTATAGGCTAGCAGCTAGTCACATGCCCATAAAATGCATAACCATTGCACAGAGATATCCCCTATCTAAACAATCCTGTCATGGTTTGTGATTTCTTATGGAGTTTACTGGTAACAGAAGTTTTATTTGAATTTATATTGTATTTGTTATCACTGTTTTTCACTGATTGTAAGTAGGAAGAGACTGCTTATTAACAAGATTTACTTTGATTTATATTTTGTTGTTTTACCTTTAATTTTACTGCTGGTTGTCAGAAAGGGATACGTTTTAGACAGGAAATCTCTAGCCACCCCCAAGGGGCCTAGACAGCTATAAATTTACACAGACTGCAGAGAGGAAAATCCTGAGCATATCTAAACAATCCTATCTTGGTTTCTGATTTGTTTATTTTTACTAATAAAAAGATGTGCAACTGCGAGCAATAGTGATGTAAAGAAATTACAACTTTTGTCTGGCTTGTAGAATTTGCATGGTCAGAACAACTTTACTGTACTTTATTATTTAGTTGTATATTGCTGTTGTGATTAAGTTCATTTAAGTTCTGTTTGAAGTCTGTGGTTACTGATTTTGATTATTCTTTTCTTCAGCAATATTTTATTCATTTGAAGCTGAATATGGATTCCTTAAATGAGTATGCCATTAACAATTTGCTAATGCACAAGTATCTTGTACAGTGGTACTGCGGTAGCATTGTCGCCTCACAGTAAGCTGCTGTCCGGTTTGATTCTCAGCTAGAGCGTCTTCTGCATGGAGACATGTGTGAATGGGCATACCTTCGTTGAAGGTTGTGCATCAGGGCTGGCAACTTGGCACATAAAAATCTACTGCCAATCATTAGCAGTCCAGAGTTCCGCTGTGGCGACCCCTAACTGGGAAAATCAGAAAGACACATGTAATAAATGCTATGTATATTTAAAGGTAACAGCTGATAACACTGGTGATGTGTGTTCCTCCTGTCAAAAGTTGGATGATTTGCTTATCATTGTTAGAAGCAAATCTCAACCTAATGATGATGATTGCACATGTACAATTGTCATGGCTTGGAGAACTGTTGTATCATATATTAATGACTGGACTGATGAGGTAAATAATGTTAGGCATAGAACAAATAGAACAGATTTAGGAAATGATGCATCTATTGTCTGTAAAGATCATTCAACTCCTATGAAACAAGATGATGCCCCTGAGAACTATGCAATTGTGGATGCAAGTACACAGCAATCTGTGGATTCAGTTTGTTTAGGAGGAAAAAAAAAGAAAGAAAGAAGTTCTGAACAAATAACAAGGAAGAAAAATAAACTGATTAATGACTGTAAAGGAAAGAGAATACATAGTGAAAAAGGATTCTGTTTGTTATGTAACACACTGGTGACAGGGAATGATGATATCTTTCTATCAGAAAACCCTCAGTCTACAGAAAAAGGCAAGATCTTTCCAATGGAGAGGGTAGAAAATAGAGGCAAGGGCAGGTGAAAAGGAAAAAAATCAAAACTGAACGTGGAAGGATTGAAGAACATTACTGTAAGAAAAAAGAAGAGGAAGACAGATGACTACGTGGCTCAAGCTGTGGATTTACAATACCAGCTGGATGAGAATTTAGTATGCAATGAAAATAGTGGGATTAATAAGACTAATAGTGATGAAGGTCTAGCCTTCGTAACAATTGATAGAGCAGGTATTACTGTATTAGAAGCTGAAGATTCTTCACAGCTGGTCAGCAAAGATATTCTTGTAATTGGAGATTCAATTATTAGAGGAACTGATACTTATATCTGCAGAGATGATAATGCACATTAAATAGTGTTATGCTTGCCAGGAGCAAAAATAAAATATGTGAAACAAGCCTTGGAATGCCTTAATGTAAGGAAGAGCAGATCTGTTTTTATTCATGTTGGTACAAATGATGTCACTCACAAGGATTCTGAGTGTTAGTAGGGAACTGGCAGCCCTATTAGATAGTATAGCTTGTACCTGTGTTAGGACGCATTTCTCAGAAATCACCTATAGAAAGGATAATCAGGTTACTGTGAATGAAAGCATTTTTTGGATAAATACCAACATGGAAAAAAATGTCCTGTTTTAAAAACTGGAAATATGTAGAGCATCCAAGCCTTGTTTTGGGCACACGTGTTCAGACAGGATGGCGTGCATTTGTCAAGGTCAGAGAAGAGAATTTTTGCAGCAGATATTTTGCAATATTTGACAAACACTAGCCAGGATTTTTGACAGGTTGAAAATTTAACAGTTCACAGCAACATTTGATGCATCTCTGATGGTTGTTAATGCTAGGAGCATTAATATTTTTTATTGGAAAATTTGCTACATTCCCACAAGACTGATGTTGTTATTATTTGTGAAACATGGTTAAAGAACAATGACTGGAAATCAGTTCTGTCGGGGTATAAATGTTTTTACTGTAACAGACATTCTAACAAAAAATCAGGTGGAGATATTATGAAAGGGATTAAAGTTAGCTATGAGACCTGTGATTATTACATGTTCAATTATAACACCAATACTATAGGCTGTGTAACCGTGTCAATAAAGACAACTCGGGAACATATAACTATTGTTGGACTGTATAGACCACAAAAGTCAAGTGCTTACATGAAACACACGAGGGAAGAATAATATCAGCTGAGGACTAAAATTTACCAGAAATAGACTAGAATAATATTGATAATATTGATTCAACAATGTTAGTAAAGAAATTATTCACAGAGTATATTCAGGAACAACATTTGCTTCTGATTGTAAAAATAAAAAATAACTACCAGGGGATGGACTATACTAGACATTGTTTGCGTTCCCAAAGAAATTACTGTAACTTCAAGTCAAGTTTTACCATCATTGATGTGCAGTGACCATGAGGTTATCAAGGTTAATTTGATGCCAGATAGTGCTGCCAAACTGAAATCTAAACCAAAGCACAGAAGGTTAATTGCAGATTATATGGAAGCAAAACAGTCACTATGTAAATCTAACTGGAGTGAGGTGTTCAGTGGAAAAACTGCAGATGGAATGTGGAAAGTTTTGAAAGACAAATTATTTGAGTGCAAAAAGTAAAAAAAAAATGTTTAACATCAGGATATAGGCATACATATTATTAAGGTGAGAGACAAAAAAATATAAGAAACGGAAGAGAAGTCAAACTACAGCTTTGAAAACTGAAATAAACACTCTGGAAAAACAGATTAAGCATAATGTGAGACAAGATCAAGAAAAATTTGAAGAAAATGTATAGAAAGATATCGGGCATAATAAGAAACCTTTTTATAGATTCAAAAGGTGGAAAGAGTAAAGATACATAAATTGATAAACTGTGTGCAGATTCTAAAATGTATTCTCAGACACAACAGACTGTAAATATATTTACAAAATCATATGCAAAACAGTTTGGCTTCACAAAAAGGGTGAAAAGTTGTCCTTGTGACATCCAGGTAATTCCAGATACTGGAATCAAATCAGATTATATTGAAAAAGAACTGTGCAAACTGAATCTAAACAAAGCACAGGGAGAAGTCAGAATAGGTAACATTGACCTGAGAACACTTCAGCAAGAACTTACAGCACCATTATATTTATTATTCATTAGGTCATATACAGTGAATATGGGGAGATTCTAAAGATTGGAGATATGCGCTTATTAAACCTATCTTTAAGGGAAAGGGAAGTAGGACAAACCCAGAGTCATACAGACCATAAAGTCTAATTTCATGTTGTGGAAAAGTAATGGAGAAGGTAATATTGGATAAGTTATTGTCAAAACTGGAGAGGTTGGGACTTGAAACCATACATCAGCATGCATATGCTGAAAATAGATCTATTACCACCTGTAACATGATGTTCTATAACAATATAATAACAGCTATGTTGAAAAATTGTGCTGTGATGTAATTTATATAGATTTAACTTCAGCTGTGTGACAGTATATGCCCGACTAGAACTATTAAATCAGCAGTCTTTGAAAATACAGCAAGTTTAGGTCATATGGTTTATTCCCACATATTTTAATACAGTACTGAAAAAAATTGATGACAAAATCTCTCATCTCTAGCTTTTCATAAGATATTAATTTTTATTCTGTCTGCATACATTCAAAACAATAAACAGACTGTGAGCGAATGGATCTGATGATTTAATCAGATTGTCTTGACCATAATATTTTGCATTCAGAGAAAATGTTAGTAGATAAATTCAGGACACAAAAGAAGACTGAGTATGCTAGAACACAGGGGTGATATTATTTTTATTTTACATTTGTTAACTGGGAAAGTTCGACTTGGAACAGGCCAATTTTCAGCAGAGGTCTGGGGAGAAATGCACCAGATGCATATCTTTTGAACATTGGTGGAAACCGGAGCAAATCCACATGAACACAGGGAGGACATGCAGACTCTGCACAGAAGGCACCCCAGCCGAGAATGAAAACAGAGAACCTCTTGTTGTGAGGTGACAAAGCTACCATTGCACCACTTCACTAATACAGGTTTTACAACGCTGCTACTCCATCTTTCAGGCTAAACTGAAACATTTATTGAGTTATGTTATAGATGATAAATACACTACTTTAATAACTACTTGTACCATAAAGGGAGAAAATACTACATAATCTCTTTTTTACTGACTAAAGTACTTAAGAAAAATTTCCAGTTTAAAAAAAAATCTCTGTATGAGTCTCAAATGCTGAGGCCTAGTCTATGACAAAGATTACTAAAATACAGACACAATGAAGAAGGCAATGTGTGTGTGTGTGTGTGTGTGTGTGTGTGTGTGTGTGTGTGTGTGTGTGTGTGTGTGTGTGTGTGTGTGTGAGCATATGTGAGAACATTTCTAATGCAGATGGCAGGATTCAAGCAGTGAAATAAAAGTGAATGCCCTTTTGAATGATACACTAGAATTTCTGTTAATTAAGGAGAAAAAATGCTCAATATTAGTTCATGTCATTTAGTCAGATACTTAATGGAAAAAACAAAATCAAATCAGTAACTGGAGATGTGCTGGAAGATAAATCCAGAGAACAGAGACAAAACATTTGTTAGTCTGTTTTACCATGCAAGCTATGTGACACTGATGTCTTGGTTAAATAATACGTAACAATCTCAATAATGTCCAGGCGATATTATTATAATATGAATAAAGCAGGGACTATAAACTGAATAACATACTTACCTTAGAAGTTGTGAGGGTCTCTAAATTTGGAGTATAGGTATGTGCGAAGAAAAGAGAATGACCAGCCCAGCATAAGGCATTATAGGAGATGTGTTTTGAATAGTTAGAATGCTTAACAGAACTGTGTTTTTGCTAGCAAGATGGAGACAAAAAAGAAAGAAAACAACTAAGTCACCGTTCTGAAATGAGAGCATATTTGAAAGTGTATCTGTTGTAGCAGTGTGACCACATCTCAACAAATGGTGAGTGTGTATGTCCCAAAACACTAATGTAAGCATTGTATAGAAAACTTTATGTGCTAAAAACAAATACCTGCTTTAAGTTGGAATGTTTCTTTACCTCAGTCGATCATGTTTCATTAACAGCAGAAGGAGCGAATTTATTGCTTTACTAAAATATTTTTTTTATGATGCGATCTATGCTGTGTTAATGGAGGGCCGTATAAATCTCCTACTGAGTTTGCCCTTTGTGAAGGGAATCTGATTTCCAGAGAAGCAGTGTGAACTTGAAGAAAACATCAAGAGGAATCTGATTTTTGCACCAATTAAATGAGTCCTGAATTTCTGAAAAGAGAAAGAGGAAGAGAAGCAGACAGAGACACTTAATAAAAAAAAAAAAAAAAAATTATAACCAACCAGTATGGAACTGTTTTGAAGGTACTTGCTGTGTGCTGTTTGTTTGTTAGCCCCAAAGCTTCTGCATTTTTTCTTTTATGTAATTTGGTATAATAAACTATGCTGTTTCCAAAGACTAGTATTTCTGTTCCATTTCATGTTTTACAATAGTGGATTGTAGTAGACATGTCAAAGTCCTAAGACTGTACCTATTGTTGCCAGTATAAACAACCCATCTGTTTCATTAAAGGTTTGTCCAAAAAGAGAGAAAGGAACAGATGAGTGGTGTGTGCTGGGAGTTTTTCTTTCATTTGGCAGGTACAGTTATGTGTTGACCTGATTACTAGAATGGCAAATGAGGAGCAACTACTGCAGACCACCACTGCCACAGCCAAAGAGCTGGTAGCAGTAACCAGCTCAACACTGAAACTGGTAAGCAGGAAGAAGACCTATTGGCATATCATGTTTCTTTTGTGCGATACGCCAGCCAGGAGTGATGGTCTAACTGGCTGGGTCAGAATCCTTTTATGAAGGCTGCCAGCCTAGCTAGATAGAATTTTGTGGATTATTCTATGTCATTTGTAAATATGAATATAATCCACAGGCTTGGTTTACAAATGTAAAGAGAACTATATCTTATGATTAAACTATATGTTGTACTGAGCTTCAAAAATGTAACCACTGTGCACTCTGCTGGAAGAAAGCTGATAAGTCAAGCATTGTATGACTGATCTCAAGCTCTGAGACAGGATGTCTGGGCCAGGAAATTCCATCTATTGTCTTGATTTAAGAGATAATTATTAAGGTTTTGCATGTATAATGTCTTTTATTGCTGTGGCTTTCTGGCCAGGTGTAGTTGAATAAGAAATGTACATTTTGAGTTTCTGTTAGCCTGAGAACTAAAGAACTGTTAAGAATGATGTAATCTGAGATGGCTCAACAGTGCTGTGTTATCAATTTAAGGAGAGCAAGAAAAGCGAGCATTTTGGATTTTGTCTGAACCTGAACACATCAACACACCAGCACTTGCTTTGCGATGTAATTAAGATATTTATTTAGAACAGTGACTTCTCTTAGAGATAGATAGAAATAGCCAGATTAGTCTAGCTGTTTTTTATATTTATGTCAGACTATTCTACAGTATTATTTTAAAGCATTTTACTGTGATTTCTGAATTCTGTAATGTCATTGTGTTGAATGAATAAGTATTGTCTTGTCTTTTTATTATTTATTATTAAATATTTTGAACCTTTCAAATGTGGCTGTTTTGTGTAGAGATAATTTAATCTCTAGAGTACTTGCATGCATTTTAGTGATACTGTCCAATCCACTCCAATAGTCTTCATGCTCAGTCACACTTACTATTTGGATAACAGTAATATTACACAGTGAAATTGGTCATCCTTTGGGAAGGGCCTTATTAGCAGCTGATAAGAGTAGTTGGTGGCAGTGATTACTACCTTATAGCCTGGCAGGAGGGGGCATAGCTGGAGAACCTGTGCTAGCCTTCCCCAGGAGTGTCCGTGTGGCTGTATATAACTCAAATTTCAAAGTGTGTGTTTGTGTGTATGTGTGTGTGTGTGTGTGTGTGTGTGTGTGTGTGTGTGTGTGTGTGTGTGTGTGTGTGCATGTGCATGTGCGTGTGTGTGTGTGTGTGTGTGTGTGTGTGTGTGTGTGTGTGTGTGTGTGTGTGTGTGTGTGCATGTGTGTGTGTGTCAGCTACTTGGACAGGGACACAAAGCACTGGGTGGACAGAGAGGGCACTGGAGGTTTTGGCTTGGTAACAAATAAGATTCAGAGACATACAAATTAGCCAATAATAAGGTCTTCTCTCATCATGACTTAACATTTCTCAAAATAGTAATTTGGCATAGATTGGGAGTAGGGTCTTTATCATGTGTCATACAGTTCATGCCAGGTCTTTAAATGAATTCCCCGGAGTGTCTTTTAAAAATGTATATAAATAACATGTATGCTAAATTATATTTATGCAACAAGTAAAACAGTTAATGACATTAGTCCCTCTCCTTATATTTTGGAAGTAATAAATAAATAAACACTTAATTTCAACATGCCCCTTAAAGAAACATGGCCATTTAAACTACTGCAACTGCCATTTCAGTTCTTTTTCATCAAAGAAGAATTCATAATCTCTACCTTTCATGTCAGTTGTAAAATAATCTATTAGAAAAATAACATTGCTACATAACAAACCATGTCTATATATTGATTTTTTTAAAGAATGAGTCCTCTGAAGAAGTATGGCTATTGATGAAAACACCATAGCTATTATGTCAATTCATTTATTATGGTTTTCATTTGGTCTCTGGTAATTACTGGCACATGCAGGGATCAAGTTTTTTTTTTTACTTGAGGAATAATTATTCCAATATAAGAGCAAATTTAAAATATATACAATAAAACATTAAGCATGAGAAAAAAACAGCTTTGCAACTGAGGTTTCTAACAAGGAAAGATCTGAAAATGTAGAGATGTTAGTTCAAATATGTGCAATTGGGTCTCCTTCTAATGCAGCCCGTTTCGCCGACAGAAATAACCGGACGCCAGAAACCCGACAAGCGCAGTTGACCGACCTTCGAATCCCGACAGACGGAAGACCGACAAGGGGAATGTGTAAGCGACCTGGTAAGTATCGATAGTGAGGATTTAGGAGTAGGGAGGCGGACAGGTAAGTGTGCAATACTCAGGGATGTAGGGTTAGGGTGTGTGATAGGTGAGTGTGCGGTAGTGTCGGAGCTTGGGGTTTGGGGTGTGTAAGTGAGTTAGGGTTAGGGTGCAGGTAGGGAGTGTGCGGTAGTGTCGGAGCTTGGGGTTTGGGGTGTGTAAGTGAGTTAGGGTTAGGGTGCAGGTAGGAGTGTGCGGGTAGTGTCGGAGCTTGGGGTTTGGGGTGTGTAAGTGAGTTAGGGTTAGGGTGCAGGTAGAGTGTGTGCGGTAGTGTCGGAGCTTGGGGTTTGGGGTGTGTAAGTGAGTTAGGGTTAGGGTGCAGGTAGGGAGTGTGTGCGGTAGTGTCGGACCTTAGGGTTAGGGTTTGGGTTAGGGCTAGTGGATATGTGTTGTAGTGTACTGTGGTGTTGACGTGTAGTGTGTCGGTGTTATGGTGTTCGGTGTTTCGCGTTGTCGGGTTTGTGTGTTGTCGGGTTTCTGGCGTCGGTTATTTCCCTGTCGGCGAATCGGCGTTTCGGGCATTAGAAGTAGACCCGTGCAATTCTATAGCAGATTTAAGATGGATGGAAGGGAAGGTATTGTATAGAAAGAACACAAAGGAAAATATTAGGAAAAGAAAATGGAGCTATATAATTTGTGAAATCAGTACCCTACTAAAGTTAGGGAGTAGGGGTTTTAGATTATCCTGGCACGGAACATGAGAAAAATCAATAATGTGCTGGGCATTGTTTCAGTTTAGATATAAAACATTTTAATGTGTATTTGTTTCAGGAAAAGTGGAATGGTGTTCCAGAGTTTACTTACAGTTATAGAATCATTCATCTCTAGCACTATTGTTTGATTTGCTAGTGATTAGTAGATGTTTGTTGCTAAAGCATACATCTCTGAAGGAGATGATTTTAAGTAGGACTGTTTTTTATTTGTGGATGAGTTTATAGGTCATGAGTAGCTGAGAATATTTTAGGTGTTGTGGTAGTCCAATGCAGTGTAATTGCTTTAAAACCAGACAATGATATGTTCTGTAAGAATGGTTAGTAGCACATTTTGCCACTTTATAGTAACATGCCTCTAAATTGTTTGGGAAGCTTACACATTTATAAATCCTGCAGATGCATGCAGGAGTGATGGAAGTATTTAAGATAATGTAATGTGTTTTCTAGCTATGTCTGTGTGATAGGGCTTTCCCGTATAAAGAAAACCTAGTTTTGGGTGTTTTTTTTTTTTTTTTTTTTACTTGTAGCTTTTATATATGGAAACTTTGAGTAGTTTAGTATGAGCTATCATTTCAGCTGTGGCATTGCTAGCTGAACTAATGCATTTTTATTTATTTATTTTTTCTATTCATTCTCAGGATGTTATAGCCTGTGGTAGGATTTATTCATCCTTTATTTCTGGCCTTAACCAGATTTCTGAAGCAACTAACATATCTCTCAAGTGAAGGGCTAGGCATGCAGGGATATCAGACATTTTATTACAGATGCTTCTAAGATGCATGTTTAGAAGGAATAAGCCTGATCTATTATGTAGGGTGAAACCAGAGTAGGTGCATTTACCTTAGGAGGAATGTATTGTGTATATAAAGAGAAGGGGGGGGGCATTTTCATTTGTATTTCCGTTTAAAGCTATGTTTGTGAAGTATAGGATGATATCTTACATGAGTATGTTTGAAAAAGTCAATGCACAGTGCAAATTTGGAGATATTTCATACAGATAGGCTGATAAATTTTGAACTAGGCTAAGGGGGTAGGTGGATTGTACACAGTAAGAAGATGAGTATGGTATGTCACGTATGCAAGTAGGATTAAAGGGAGTGGTACAAGCATCTGGATAAGTAACACTGCAGAATAAAGGAGGACATTATAGAGACAGTAGTAAGTGTGGAAGATGTGGAAGGTGGCAATAGAAAAACTATGAAGATAAGGCACTACTTAAGATCATTTGTAGAGAAGCTTGGAATAAAGATAAATGGAGATAATGCAGTAAGAGTTTGAAATTATGCTGATGTGGCAGAGAAAGATGAAAGCCTGAGAGAAGGCTGGGCTGGTATGTTGGTTACATAATGTAGGTAATGAGCAGGGTCAGATAGAGAGAATGTTATTCTGTATGAAGGAAAATGGAGAGCAAAATGTATAAAGAAACTTAATCAAGTGATAGCACCAGGGAAATTTAAAGAATACTGCGGCAAGATTGATAGGTAAGAACCATGTCCAAGGAATATGTCATCTATGAAAGCAGCAGGAGACTGTAATAGAGATGAATGGATGAAGGTGGTATTAATGTAGAATTATATTATTGGAGCAAAGTATCACGGAATTTACTGGATTTCTGGAAAAGAGGGTTAAACAGAAAGATGAAATATGGTGATAGGATGCGATGTGGTACAAAATGTACGATTAGTTGAGAAGTGGATGTTGCTGAAGTTAGTGAGGATTAAATGTACTACAGATGTGGGAATTGGGGTTAATGTAGGGAATCAAAATGAACCCAAGTAGAATGTTTCCCAGCCCAATATGATAGTGTGTCACCTCATAAACTATTAGTTGTCTTTGCAAGGGATGCAGGTAAATGAACTGGACCATGTGAAATTGATTAATAAAGAAATGCAGTGAGGAAGAATTTTTTCCTAGAATGTAGAAAGATGTATAATAACTGGTTACAGGGAAGGGAAATGGTAAATCTATTTAAGGAAAAGAAAAAGAAGTGAAGTCAGAGACTTTAGTAAGTAGATTTACTAAACTAAAAATAAATGTAGGAGAGATAGAGGCAGGGGTCTAGGTGTTTTCTCTAAGTAATGACAGCTTTTGGACTTTGAACAAATTCCAAACTATGGTTATAGAAAGACTCAGAGGGCTTAGTTAACACACTAACAAGAGGATAATTCAGTTTAGGTATACTCAAATTTATTCAGCAACCACAGTAAAGCAGGGTGGAGATGTCATTGCAACTTTATAGTTTTGCAAAACACAGGATTGAAGTAGTTTTCATAATCTAAGAAAATGATTGCTGGCTGAGAGAATGCATCTTAATGAAATAAATGTAAGAAATATGTAAGATACACAATCTGCACAGAATGATATTAAGAGCAAAGACAGAAAATTTGACTTAGGGCAGTATTTTCAATGACATTGTTAAAAGAGGTATACAAGGAAGGCTAATAAAAGGCCTTACAGAGTTTGTCTGTAATTTGTGAAGAGGGATTTGATGTCTGGATTAGTGGCTGCAGAAGCAGGACAGCAGAAGGAACTGGAAGAACAAAATAGAAGAAATATGAAATTTGTTCAAGTTAAAGGAATCCTGAAGTTTAGAGAGAAACAGATAGAAAGAGAGAAGGATATATATATATATATATATATATATATATATATATATATATATATATATATATACAGAGAGAGAAAGAGAGAGAGAGAGAAACTTATTGAAATAAACTGCAACTCAGTATGGAACTGCTATGGTTGTAAGCTGGTTGTTAGCACTAATGCATTTGTCTGATTGCCTGCTGGACAGGGGCATTGGGTTCTGACTTATCAGAACTTGGGATAAATTCTTGGCTAGGCTTGTAAGGGCATTAGCCTAGTAATGTCCTATGATCCTATGATTTGTTTGAGAAGAGCATTTTTTTTTGTACGTTATAAAAATGCTTTATTTTTAAGACTGGAATCTGTGCTAAATTTAATGTTCCATATTGCATTAAATGCTGAGAGCATTAAGTCCTAGATAAAACCTTTGAATAGTATTAGTAGAAAACATACATTGTTATTATACTGACAAAATACTGAATATTAGGATATCGGTAGCTTTCAAAATGTTATTGATCCATTTTGAATTATTTAAAATCCAGTGTCATCTCTTGCTTGTTTGATTATTTTTATGAGTTGCATCCAACTTCTAGCATGACCCTGTGGACAGTCACTGCTATCTGTGGAGTTTTCAAGGAAAAGAGGGGGCAGAAGTAGGTAGCCAGGTCTTTCTCTATATAACAGATGCATGCACTAATATCTTAGTATTACTTAATAAATAAAATTAATTCATTAATATTAGTTTAGAGTACCTTATCCAGCTTACTGTATGTTTTTGGAATATGGGAGAAATCATAGCTCTCAGTGAAAACCCATGCAAACATGGGGAGGGTAGGTACACACTGTACAGAATGTGCTGCAGTCAAGAACTGAAGAAAGAAGACCTCTCGCTTCGAGTAGGCATGGCTACTCATTGTGTCTCTATACCAAAGATCTAAAGAGACGTTGATGTACTAATTTACTTTCTGGGAAATGAGGATTATGGCGTTATCCAAAATCACTATGAAATCATTAACTTCCAGTATAATATACACTTGCTGTGATTCAATATACTTAATATGAACTCACACTTACAGTTATTTGCTCCTGAGGATAAGGTCTGCATTGTAATGTCTCGTGAAACTAACATCAGCACTGAGACTGATCCATGTTGTGTTGTAGAACTGAATGAGTTTTTTATTTCCATTATCAGTATTCCATGATGTTTAGAAAAATTACAGTAAATATCCAGAAATTAAATCACATCTCTGATAGAGAATGATCTGACTCAAAAGTGTGCTTCAACTGTCAGGCCATCTTTCTATAAATGATTTTGCGCTAGTGGGCACTCATTCTACAAATAATCATGCACTAGTGGGCCTTCATTCTATAAGTAATTGTGCACGTGGGCATTCATTCCGAGTTTCTGATTCTTGTCTCATACATAACCTGCTTCTGGACAATTCCTGTATTTGATAAAAGAACACACAAGGCCGGTGGTAAATTCCAAAAAGTTTATGTAAGCTCTTTCATTGATTAATATTAGTTTAGAGTCCCTTATCCAGCTTACTGTATGTTTTTGGAATATGGGAGAAATCATAGCTCTCAGTGAAAACCCATGCAAACATGGGGAGGGTAGTTACACACAGACACAGGACAACAGTTAAACATTCCATTTAAAATATTCAAAAAGGAAATTACATCAGGAATAATGTCAGCAAGATATGACATCACCAATAATCACATCATAAACAACCCCATACTTATAACAAATATAAATAAAACTATGTTGTTTGTACAATACTACTATGAATAAATATTAAACAAGAATAATTTATATACACCAATTGTAAATTAATGCCTCCCAAACAAAACTTATTTATCTTTGAAGTGCTTTTACCTTTAAAATACAATTCAAAGAGCAATACTCATTGAGACCTGGATAGGCAGAAGCATTACGTTTCAACTGGCAATACAGTTCTCTACTTTCTAAAATTAATTGCCATGGGCCACCTCTCTTGTTTTTTGTTACCTGCTCAATAAGCATATATTCAAAGGAGTGACCTGATGTACGGCATAGTGAACAGCTTCGTGAGCGTTCTGTTAATGCTGGAAATGAAGGCTCTTCTAACAACAGTGGAAATCAGGTTTTTCAGAATCCTGTGAGACAGGATACTCAGTTTATGAACACTGACCCTGTAACCAACAGACGACAGAAGAGGAACAACAGGAGGAGGAGGAGGTAGTGCATCGTGTAGATACTTCCACCACTAATTCCAATGCAGTTTTGAACAATGCATTACCTGGACCATAGACTGCAACAAATTCTTCAGGTGACTTTAAAATATATAATTTCCCTTCCTATATTCCCTCTCCTCAGCTTATTGACCTTTTAGCTAAGGGACTTATATTTGTACCATCTAGAAGAGCTGATTTGGTGAGTACCTTAGTTGATTTAAAAACCTTCACTCGTAAATTGAATTTAATGTTATTAGGCAATAATGAGTCTGTACTACAGAATTTCCATGTGCTTAGTGTGTTTAAACTTGTCTTGCACAACACTATTGCTATGTTTGAAAAACTTTGTGAGTTGGACATCAGGCTTGCTTTATGTTGCAATAATCGAATGCTTGCAGATGTTAATGCTACCACTCATCAGATTTATGCTTTAAATGAACTTAAGAATGCTAATGTTAGGATCTTAAAGCCTGATAAAGGGGGGGGTGGCCTTGTTTTTTTATGAATCAAGGTGACTATTTTAATAAGATCTTGGATATATTGATTTCTGACACTTATGTTGAATGTTCACTGAATGAGTATAATGGGGCATGTCAACGTGTTAGAGCTCGTATTAATGATTTATTCATTGATTTTAGGATAGATATAAGTATTTTAACTATCTGAACATTCTTTCTCCCATCATTCCAACTACATTTCGAACTACTAAGCTCCACAAAAGTGAAGTCAATCCACCATTGTGCCCTATTGTTAATGGGAGAAATTGTTTAACATATGGCTGTGCAAAATATGTTGACAGTCTTTTGCAGAAATATTTGAAAACTGTACCTCAAGAATGTCACGACTCCTGGGATTTCCTGAAATGTTTGAACTCCCTGACCTTTGTAGCTGACTACAGTTTCCTAACTATAGATGTTAGGGATTTGTATACTGTGATACCACAAATTTTGGGCATCACTTGGGTTAGGGAGTTTTTATTGAAAAAGGGCTCCCGGGAGACGAGATAGATTTGAGTATCTACCTAACATTGTCCTCTCCAATAACTTCATCTGTTTTAATGATTAGTTGTTGTGTCTTTCGGCTTATCCCGGTTAGGGGGTCGCCACAGTGGAACTCCCATCTGCTAATATTTGGTAGTGGATTTTTATGTGCCGAGTTACCAGCCCTGACGCACAACCTTCAACTAAGGCACGCCCATTCACGCATGCCTCCACACAGGAGACGCTCTAACTGAGAATCGAATGCAACAACGTCTTGCTATGAGGCAACAACTCTACAGCAGCACCACTGCAAAAATCAGGGGTAGCGATGGGTTCCCCTTGTGGAGGCAGTTTTGTGGATAGTGTGATGGCCTTTTGGGAGGAGGAATATTTGTTCAAATGTGATAGCTTTAAACAACACGTTGTCTGGTACACGAGATTTTTGGACGACATTTTTATCATCTTTAAAGGTGATAAAAACCAAGCTATGATGTTTGTGGAAGAAATTTCCAGTTTAACTGATTTCTTGAACTTCACCTTTGAATTTGGTGTTGATTCCATCTCTTATTTGGATATTTTTCTTGTTAAGGACTATGTGAATTTGAGATATGTAGTCAGAATTTTTAGGAAGGCTACATACTCAAATCATTTTTTACATTTCAAGAGTAACTACCCCTTTTATTAGAAAATGGTGGTAGTTAAGGGCAGTCAGTGACGGCGGCCAGAATGGTTACCCTCAATGACGATTTCTTCTTAGAATATGAACATTTGAGAAAGATGCTTTCACCTAGGTCCTACCCTGATGATCTTTTCAGCACTATTATTGATGAGGTAGTTGTTAAGAGGTGGTCTGGTTGGTTTAAACCTTTGCTGGATGGAGAATCAATTACCCCTGACAACACTCATATGCATGTCCTTGATGAGATGACTATGCCTGTTGACAACAGTGTGAATTATACACTGAAATTTAGCACACCTTATTTGTTTGATGCTGGATGATTAATGAATATACTCACTAAGAAATGGTGTTTACTAACTGAAAATGTTTCAGTCAGAAAGAGGTTGTCTGATGGTCCCAGTATGATATTCAGACATGGCCTTAATCTGAAGAATTTATTAGAAAACAGTAATGTTTAACACAGTGCCAGATGTGGTATGTTCAAATGTGGGTGCTATAGAAGTTGCCATCTTATAAAGGTGTTAAATAGGTTCTGCATTTCTGACACCAATCATTGTCTGAAAGGCAGATTTAATTGTGAAAGTGTCGGGGTTGTCTGCATCACCTTATGCCAATACTGTGCTGCATTTTATATTGGTAAGACTGAGAGACATCTTAAGGAGAGACTTTATGAACACAAATACAGTATTGGAAGGATTAATGGCAACAATGCTTTGGCTAGACATATCATGAAACATGTGGGTCACTCTTTTGAAAACATGGTTATTGAGCAGGTAACAAAAAAACAAGAGAGGTGGCCCATGGCAATTAATTTTAGAAAGTAGAGAATTGTATTGACAGTTGAAACTTGATGCTTCTGCCTATCCAAGTTTCAATGAGTATTGCTATTTGAAGTGTATTTTAAAGTTAAAAGCACTTCAAAGATGAATAAGTTTTGTTTGGGAGGCATTGTTTTACAATTGGTGTATATAAATTATTCTTGTTTTATTCATAGTAGTATTGTACAAACAACATATTTTTATTTATATTTATTTTTTATAAGTATGGGATTGTTTATGATATTAGTGCTGATGTCATTTCCTTTTGGAATATTTTAAATTGAATGTTTAACTGTTGTCCTGTGTCTGAGGAAGTTGGATTATTTGTTCAATGAAAGCACTTACATAAACTTTTTGGAGATTACCACTGGCCTTGTGTGTTTTTTTATCAATTCCTGTGTTTAGTTTGATAAACCACAGTGTCAGGCATGAATGTAAATATTCCTGTAGCTCAAAAAGTCTGCTTTGTGAAATTGTTATACTGGTAGCAGCACAAATCACCTGACATCATGGATGACTGCAGGGTTTTGTGTTACTTTAAACTGTATACTGGATCTCAGTTGTTTCTTACCAAAACACTATGTGGACTTTGTTATTAAAAGGTCAGTAGTGAGAGTTTTTAAAATGTTTTTGAAATTGTCATTCACTGAGTATTGGTTTGAGGTCATTTATAATTCTCTACATTTTTTATGTTCTTGATAATATGTTGCTGCTAATGTAAACCTGTAATTGGGGATCCTCTCCACATGTAAAAGCAGATGTGTTATTAGCTGTATTCTCTTTCTACAGCTATGTCAAACTTCTTGCCTTAGGGACCCTAAGCAAGGGAGAATTCCTTCAGTTGAGGTAGACATACATTTCCCACTACCTCACTGGATCAAAAGTGGTAATATTATAGTAATTGACACTAAATGGCAGATGTTTTAGCATAGCTAGGATGATTTCAATTTCTACTTCTTTGAAAAAAACCCATCTGCTGGTTTTCTCTAAACATGCATCTATATACTTTAAGCCGAGTGCCACAAAATCAACTATATAGATGGGGATTTTTTGAGCTCTTAATGGAATTCCTCGACTGAGTCGTCATCACATTTTCGATTATGAATGCATCATCAGTAAACAAAAATAAACACGTATTCTATGCATGTAGCACGGTAGAAATTCCTCTTCTAGGCATGGAATGAAGAGGTTTGCATACTGTAGAACCATTATTTTTGTCCATTGCAATTCCCATAATTTGAGCATAAAGCTTTCCACTAAGGGCAGATATGGCATAATGATTTGCCATCTCATGTAAGTACTTCAGATAGGCAATGATGCTTTCATTGTGTGTGTGTGTGTGTGTGTGTGTGTGTGTGTGTGTGTGTGTGTGTGTGTGTGTGTGTGTGTGCGTGTGTGTGCGTGTGTGTGCGTGTGTGTGTGTGTGTGTGTGTGTGTGTGTGTGTGTGTGCGTGTGTGTGTGTGCGCGCGTGTTTTCTGTATAGCAATATAACATGATTTTGGCTAAATTGTGCTAGTATGTAGGTTATGATACCATAACATCATCTGAAGAAAATTACTGAAGTCTTGACTATAGCTGACTCTTTCACTGTCTAGTGACTTCATCTAATAGGTCTTTTCTGTCAAGGTTTCTTTGCCTGACACTGTTGGTCTTCCTGGGTTCTCCGGATGATGTAAACAGCTCCTGGTCTAATGATTAATTGGAAATTAGGTCAGTTAACTTGCTCTTGATGTGTTCTGGGAAGAAAATAAAAAAGGTTACTTAATTGCTTGGTTGCTATACAGTTAGATCATTAGACAGATGTCTGTAAAAGGTGTGAACAGAGTATTACTTGCTAGTTTTAACACCATAATTACCATGTTTGAAAAGCAGCAAACAGATCCTTTGTCTCTCTTTATTATGATGATATTGTGGCTGGATTTCAAAGATTCAGGTAACTTTACATCTGTGGTAGCATGACTGTAACTGCTCTGTCATTGCAAATTCAGGATGTGATAATGTATCTTTTGGTTAAAACAATCAAAATAGCTGTTCAGCCTTGCATTGCATCTACTTGCAGGATAAAAGGTTAGAGGTTTCTTAATCAGATTTATAAAATTCACAGTATAAGCCATCTCTTCTCTTTCCCTATCATGAACAAATTCTTTAATCCTCAGTTTGAAAAATTTCAACAAATCTCCCTTAAACAATATCCTTCCAAGTGGTTTACTGGGGCAAAATGCGGAGCCTCTAAAAAGGAATGATTCAGCAGAAGTCAGCATGCAGTTAGATAGGCTAATATCATTCAGGTATCCAGCTGTTCTGAGTTCTTGTTTTATGGTACTGTTAGCCAGTTTCTAACTATTCGAGAATCTGACATTTGAATGTTATCTAATTCCTTTTTCTTGTGTAATAAAGCTGTCTTCTATAGTTTGTTGTAATTCATGCATATTTTCTGAAGGAAGATAGGATCTTTCCTAGCAGATATCCTTTCTAGAAAGGTATCAGTGTTCCAAAATTACTTCTCTAAAAACTCATATTGAGCACAAATAATGCCCATCATGTCTTTTCTCACTTTTTCAAAGATCATTCTAGAGAGCCGTTCTGCACACAAGGATCTGCATTTATTCATTAAATAGATCTTTATGTGGAAGTCTTTCAAAATAATGTTCCTCCTTTTGCACTAGATTAAGAATAAGACATTATCAAGACATGTTTTTTTCTTCTTACTGTTATACAACTGCTAAAGCACATAGTACATGTTGGCATCCACCATGACAGTAAAAACAAGGAAGATAAATGCTGTGCAGATCCACAGACAGAAAACACTAAAACAGAGGAATTGTAAAACCCTTATTAAATCAACAAGGATTTTGAAAGCAGTAACACAATCTTATGAGCTACAATGACCCATACAAACCAGCAGTTTTATTTATTTATTTTATTTATTTACACTTTGTTGACCACTAGGTCAGTGGCCTCTTTTTGAGGGGGACCCAAGATGACATTCATACTAACTGGGGAAATTTGACCAGAGCAACAAGGAACTTCCCTACTTTTTTCTCTTTGGAGCTGCTAGTTGCTGGAGGACTCCTACAATGGCAAGGAAGAGGTCTAGAAGTGTCAGCATCATAGCTCTCAACTGTCTAGATTTTCGCAGAAAGTCCAGTTTTTTGGTTCATATTTTTGGTCTGTTCCTCATAAAACTTGTGATTTTCTGGATTTTTCTGGCAAATGAGTAAGGTTTGAATTCACTAAATAATGACAACAAACCTCTCACCCTCTTAGCTCAAGAAATCTGGACAAAGTCCGACAAAATCGGGGAACAAAGGCCCAAAAATAGGCACACATTTTAAATATTACTTGTAAAGCCTTAGAAAGTTGCTAGAATAGGAATATTTGTGTTAGACTGTATTTTCTGGAGGATATGAAGTCTGAAACTCAAATATATGTCATTATTTAGTGAGTAATTCTTAGATCATCCCAGTGATTTGTCAAAAAACACATTTTTCATCAAGAACAATCCAAAAATATGAGGCAAAAATCTGGACATTCTCCGAAAATATGTACAGATGAGAAGTATGAATGACAGACATTTGAGTTTCAAACTTCATATCCTTAAGAACATGCATATTAACACAAGAACTTTTACTCTAGCAACTTTCTAAGTTTATAAGAGCAATATTTAGAATGTGTCCCTGCTTTCTAGGGCATTGTTCCCCATTCTGTTTTGTCTTTGTTCAGATTTTTTGTGCTAAAAGCTATGAAGATTATGGAGGTGGAAAATGAGAATTTTGAGAAAAACTTTATTCAATGTGGAGAATCAGAATGCAGATACATATTCTTGTGTGGTGGATGATAGAAATAAGCGGCATTTAGCTGTCTCACTAGAAAATGAAGTATATGGGTCCAGTGGAGTAGTGCAGATAACACTTTTCACTTTTCCTCTAAGATATGTGTGTGTCATTTACTTGCTTTTCTTGATGAAGTTACAGGCCCTACCAAGTGATTTTTTTTCACCTTTAACAGTTAACTTTTATTTAATCACCTAATGCTTGCAATAACCAAAGTTCATGCTTTGTTTCCTGGAACCAACGATATCTTGTTCTTAAATATTTCTTGTGAACTTTATAAATTTTATACATTTTTTGTAGGCAGTTTCTTCTGTAAAGCATTGAACTTGGTGACTCTCATATTTCATCTTCCTCAAATATTGAGTGCAATTATTTACTTATTTCATAACCGTACCTTTTGCCATCCTTTTACTCAACACCACCATTTTATTTATTTTTTTTTCGTTTTCTTCATGTTGTCTTCATTCACTCTTTAAATACTGCTCTTGCACCCAAATTGTACACCTTATCCAGGTTTAGGTCTTTGCTTTCCCAACAGCCTTTTTTGCTTTCCTCTTCTTTAATCAGTACTATTTTCTGTCTTTCCCCATTTTTTTTGTTTTTTATGGAATTTCGTAAAGTGTACAAATTTATGATTTGAGTACCAGTTATTGTAGGATTTATACCTGCTTGTCAACTTTTGACTCAGGCAGGCAGTAAATCCTACTCTGAACTCTCTCTTCCACTATGGATCATTGCAATTTTGATCATTTTGTGCTTTAGCGTTATTACATTGCTGGACATCTTGGTTTTAGCAGCTGCAGTAGCTGATGACAGTTAAATGTTGCTTTAATAGCTACTCTTTATTTCATGGTGTCAGATTTAATAGTGCTTCAGGGAAGGTAATTTTTTTTCTACATTTCCAAAACACATGCAAGATTTACACTACATCCTCTTCACACAGGCACTCAAATGAGTAATGGGAAATTGCATGCAAGCAAACTAACCTACCTGCAAGCAGTTTGTAGCAAGTAAGTCTGTATGCTCTTGTTTACATGTTTTTTTTTTTTTTTAACTTTTAAAATTTGGAATCTCTGCTTCTGTATTGGATCACAACTACCGAGACATTAGTTCAAAGCAAACATTGCAGCTGCAGTATTGCTACTTGTTCATCATTCTGTGACTTGATTACTTTACCATGCTAATTTCCTACAATTTTCTTGTGGTCTTAAATACATAGCATTTTTGTTTCAGTCCTGGCAATCTGATAAAAGCTTTTTTTTTTTTTTTTTGCATAAAATTAGAGCAGGCAAAAGTGCTTCTCATCTCAAAATAAAACTAAGTGCCATATTCATATCCCTCTCTTTTTGAAATGGCCTCACTGCTGCAGGTGTTAGTAACGTTACTATGTGTTGGGTTTCTGTTTGATCACATATAGGGCATACATGCACAACTTACAGTTGGCACCAGCATAGTGCTCAAGAGAAGGCAAGCAGGGCTCACTTTTAAGTCATTAAATCACAATTATCTTATTTTTGTAAACCATGCTACTGTGGGCTAAATAATTATTGATGTATTAATGCTAGACCATTCACAGAAATGCTGCGCTAAATGATTTTTATTCAGCATGCTTAGATGCTCCATTAATTGTTTCTGTTTGTACATTCACATACCCCATCTCTTTGGCCATGCATTTTTTTTTTTTTGTGGCATACATTATTTTTTATCTACTTGGATGCATGACATTTGGGCTGTAGACTGTAGGTAGCTCAGGAAAGCTACTTTAGTCAATTGTATTTGTAGATGATTAGTTGCTTTGATTTTCAAATCAGAAGAGATATTTAATATTACTGTTACAATGTGTAATGCATTATACGCTATTTAAAATGGAATTGTGTATAGCCTCTTTTGAATGCTGCTAGACATCTTACAACAGATTCAACGATTCAAAGAAACTTTATTGTTATTTAGGAAACACAAGTGCTACCTAAACGAAATTTTGAGTGTCACCTCTTTTACAGGATAAAATAAACACAAAAAGACAGACATGATAGGTATTAAAGAATAAACAATAACTATAGTATAAAACTAAATATCTAAGTAGCTGTCACAAATACTTGTACACTGTTTATTACATTGGACAACACTGACTACTAGATAATTAACACATGAAAAGAAAAGTACACTGTACTCAGGGGTGAGATTGGGTGATATTGCACATAAGGAAGTGACTGGAATCGCACTTAAATGAGAATATATTAATTTTAGTTTGCAATAAATAAATAGAATTATTTACTGTATAGAAAAAAAGAAAAAGATTGAGAGGGTAACAATCTATTATAGTTTTGACACATCTAGATTTATGTCTGCATTAATGAGAATTATTGCAGTTGGATAAAAATTGTTCATGAATCTGGAGGTCCTGCAGCGGATACTCCGTAACTTTCTACCAGAAGCAAGTTTAATGAACCAACCATACTCTGGATGAGAAGTTTCACTCAGTATTTTGTGGGACCTCTTTTTACAGTAATTTATAATCTTCCAATTGTGTATTGCAGCCTCATCGCATAATGTTTCCCACCATGCTGCTTATGTATACATTGTTAAGTGCCTCATATACATGCTCTCATGTCCCATAGAATGTAGACTGAAAGAATCCGAGCACTTATTTTAAGTATTTTAGCTAACTAAAATTTCAGATTCTTGGAGAGGGTATTCAGAAAGAATTATATTGCCTCAATGTACCACTAAATATCAAAAATGTCTTAATGCCATGAGGACTGATACTGACTACTTGAGTGTTAGGATAAGCAAATCACAGATATTCTGGGAAAGGAGCTGAATAGTAAATTAGAGCAGTAACATTACTGCAGCTGTTATGCTAACAGAACTGCAGTGCAGTGACTATGCTATGGACAGTCATGTGACCAGTGTGACAAGTCAAGTAAGGTGGCATCCTCAAGGCTATGTGCATTCCTATACACAAAGAAATGCCTCACATCTGCAACACAGGTACTGACTGAAAGCCACAGAGAGCCAGCGCAACAAAATGCCAACTCAGTTCATTATAAAAGTGGGGAGGAAAACTAAGATAAAAAAGACAGAAGCAAGGCAACAGCAAACAAAGAAACACACGTGGTTGAAATGAAACAAAGATGGGGCAGGTCTATTTTGTTTTTGTGGAACAGGTGTCCATTTTAGTTTTTTAAAGAAAGGTAGATGGGGAAGATAACAAGGAGTTTGTTGGAGGAAAAGAAAGTGAAAGAATAGAAGGTGGCAGGCGCAAATAAACACATATGACATGTAACACCAAAACTAAAAGCAAAATCCAACCAAGAATAAAAACCACTTGGCACAACAGGACCCGGAAGCACGTAAACAAAGGCTTTCAAAATAAGCAGTTG
This sequence comes from Protopterus annectens, assembly GCF_019279795.1. Classification (NCBI taxonomy): domain Eukaryota; kingdom Metazoa; phylum Chordata; order Ceratodontiformes; family Protopteridae; genus Protopterus; species Protopterus annectens. Next base: position 1,104,934,592 of record NC_056725.1, on the reverse strand, counting down.
AAGAAATCAAACAGCTGCTTGTTCTCCAAAAAGATCCTTTAATGTAACAAGGCAAAGTAAAAATCCACAATATCTTCCAAGCGCTTTCACTCGACCACTTGCGAGCTTTTTCAAGGCAAAAAATATTGCTGGAAGTTCATTCACATTAAATACTTCCACTGTCATCACATGACTTCCTGTGAACCTTTCCCAACAGGAAAATCACCATATAAGGAAATTCTAAAATGCATTCTTATTATCATTAAAAATAATTCATTTTCTAAAAATCTTGGCAACTAGATACCATATTAAACATGAAATCAAAACAAACTGTTAAAATGTGTCAAAAAACAATTCTGCAAAATATTTTTAAAATCACAAATAAATGTAGTGCCCCTTTACCCTCGGGGGTAAAATAAAAGCTCCAAATTGAAACCTAGAATTACTGAATAACATTGTAAAACATTTCTTTCCTAAGTTTCAAGTATATAACATGACATTCCATATATCTTATTATAAGATTTGGTAAATTCAAAAATGAGTAAAACAATAAATGTCATGTTGTGCCAAACTGTGTTATAAATGGGCTTGCCTCAATTTCAGAACACTACCAATGTTAAGGGTGTCATTCAGACCTGGGTATCTAGTAGCGTCTAAACGGAGCTGCCAAAATAGCTCACGGTATTCTAATTTTGACTCCCAACTACCCCCTCTTATATCCGGTTGTACCTGTTCCAAAACCATAAACTTTATGTTCATGTCCTTACATGTCAAAGAGTGTTTATAAAAGGCATTACTTTCCTTCCTTACCTTGATGTCACTGAAGTGTTCATAAACCCTTCTCCTAAACACCCTTTCAGTTTTCCCAATGTAAAAACCATGGCACGTGGCACAGCATCCAAGATGGACTACCCCTTAGATCCACAATTAAAATGTTTGTTAGCGTGGAACTTGAATCTTCTAGAGGGAAGGTAGAAGGACCCCGATGGAGGGGTATAGGGTTATGAAACCAGACAATGGGGGGAGGGGCCGTCTTGATGTACAACTGGGATTATGAGGCTGCCTTACACACGGTGTTACAGGATACCGATCAATATGAACTCGTCTCAAAAAATGAGATTAATATAGCTCAAGCTAAAATAAATTATTCATTATATGACTATTTAATGCAGAATGCTATTAATGAGAAGTTATATAACTACTTATTAGTAAAAAAACCCAAGGTTGCCCAGATTTTTGGAATTCCAAAGACACATAAGAATTTGAACCCCCTTAAATTTAGACCTATAGTTTCAGGAGGTGGAAGTGTCACAGAACCCTTAGCTAAATTTATCGACTTCTCCTTAAAACAACATGTAGAGAAAATTAAACACATATGTAAGGATTCATGGGACTACCTAAAAGGAGTGGATCAGAGTTTATTTTACCTGAGATGTTTATGGTCACTGTTGATGTAGTCGATTTATTCCCTAGCATTCCACACAACACGGGCCTGGAGTGGTTAGGTACTTACTTATCCAATGAAGTCCAACTGGGGGCCAAGTTCACTAACTTAATTTTGGAATTTATGGATTTAGTTTTAGAAAATAACTTCATTCATTTCAAGGGGGAATTTTATCGTCAGAAAAAAGGTGTAGCAATGGGTGCCTCTTGTGCTTCCATGTACGCAAATCTGGTATTATACCAATGGGAAAATAAATACATTTTTACTAGTACATGGTATCAGGACATCTTGTACTATAGGAGATTTCTGGATGACATCTCCTTTATGTGGATGGGAGATGAAGGAAGTTTAATGGAATTTATGGATTACATCAATATGACGACCACATTTTTTAGGTTCACCTATAAGATCAGTAAACATCAACTTGATTATTTAGACATTTCACTGGTTAAGGATTATTCAAATATGTGTTTCCAGTCTAAGATTTACAGGAAAAGCACTTTTTCAAATGCATTCCTAAATTATCATAGTGGACATCCCTTCTATCAAAAGAAGGTGATAATGAAGGGTCAACTAATTAGGGCTTCACAAATGTCCAGCACGGACAAACTTTTCAACGAGGAAGTTTCCATTTTAAAGAGATTCTTTAATGAAAAACAATATCCGGAAGCCCTGGTAGAAGCACTAGTTACAGAAATTTCTGAGAAGAGGGCTAATAAATATCCCCCTTTATTGGGGGTGGGTGTTAATGAGAGGTCACCAAACCCTTCAAAAGACATTTCACAGTCAAAAAATAGCTTTATACATACTTTCTCTAACAACTCAGATCAGATCAAGAAGGTTATTAAAAAATATTGGCCCATTCTCAGACTTCAGGAAGATCTTAAGGATTCTATGCCCAGTTTCCCTTCTTTTGTTAGGAAAAGGGGCAGGAATTTGAAAGAACTTTTAGAAATTAGGTTAGAGGATCCACAGAATCAGAATAGAAAGAAATTAGGCACTTATCCATGTGGGATGTGCAAGCAATGCCACGCTATGCTGAATTTGGGGTCCTTCTACCTTCCCTCTAGAAGATTCAAGTTCCACACTAACAAACATTTTAATTGTGGATCTAAGGGGGTAGTCTATCTTGGATGCTGTGCCACGTGCCATGGTTTTTACATTGGGAAAACTGAAAGGGTGTTTAGGAGAAGGGTTTATGAACACTTCAGTGACATCAAGGTAAGGAAGGAAAGTAATGCCTTTTATAAACACTCTTTGACATGTAAGGACATGAACATAAAGTTTATGGTTTTGGAACAGGTACAACCGGATATAAGAGGGGGTAGTTGGGAGTCAAAATTAGAATACCGTGAGCTATTTTGGCAGCTCCGTTTAGACGCTACTAGATACCCAGGTCTGAATGACACCCTTAACATTGGTAGTGTTCTGAAATTGAGGCAAGCCCGTTTATAACACAGCTTGGCACAACATGACATTTATTGTTTTACTCATTTTTGAATTTACCAAATCTTATAATAAGATATATGGAATGTCATGTTATATACTTGAAACATAGGAAAGAAATGTTTTACAATGTTATTCAGTAATTCTAGGTTTCAATTTGGAGCTTTTATTTTACCCCCGAGGGTAAAGGGGCACTACATTTATTTGTGATTTTAAAAATATTTTGCAGAATTGTTTTTTGACACATTTTAACAGTTTGTTTTGATTTCATGTTTAATATGGTATCTAGTTGCCAAGATATTTAGAAAATGAATTATTTTTAATGATAATAAGAATGCATTTTAGAATTTCCTTATATGGTGATTTTCCTGTTGGGAAAGGTTCACAGGAAGTCATGTGATGACAGTGGAAGTATTTAATGTGAATGAACTTCCAGCAATATTTTTTGCCTTGAAAAAGCTCGCAAGTGGTCGAGTGAAAGTGTTTGGAAGATATTGTGGATTTTTACTTTGCCTTGTTACATTAAAGGATCTTTTTGGAGAACTAGCAGCTGTTTGATTTCTTCAACTGCTTATTTTGAAAGCCTTTGTTTACATATGACATGTATGCAGAAACAAATAAAACTGTTATGGGCACAAGTGAATAAACATAGACAGAGGACAACTGGGGTTTTGGAGGCGGAGTCTATAAACAGGGTTTGGAAAATGATATATAATGAAGTAGAGCAGCAGATGGGGGATAAGTTAGGGTACAGAAAGTATATTTTACTGTCCCAAAGGATAACTCCCTCCAAATTTCAGTCATCTCCATGGTTGACATCATAGGCATGCTCTGCCTATTGTGGTCAGATGGTTGGAAATGGGAAGTAACATGAATCAACCAACTATGCTAGGAGGTACCCCATAGTCTCATGCAGGAGTTCAACTGCCAGTACACCTTAGCTGTGACTGACCATCTCACATGATGTCATATGCTGTGGGGGGGTCAGGATGAATCTCATGTGAGGAGCCAACACCCACCTCCTGAGAAGGGTCCACTGAGGCCACCATTGAGCTCTCAATTCAGCTTCCATCAGGGCCACCTTTTTTACCCTGTTGACAGAATGGCCAGTTTAGCACTGATAACCTACCACCAGGAGCATCATCTTTAGTAGACCCAGGTGGCCACTTCATGCAGTTTCCTACATTGTAGCTGAAACTGCAGAAGAAGGAAACAAAAACTGAAAAATAAAAAATACAACATATTTGTTCACGTGTATGATAAATAGTATTTCAAATGTACACAACAGAAATGGACATAGGCTTCACTGTTGAAGGTAAGCTCCTCATCCTCTGTAATGAAAACATAGACTATTCAGTATGATACTCCCTACCCCCCCACAAAAGAAAACAAGGAAACCAATAAACAATACCAGGAATCTAAATTGCATAACCTATATAAAGTGCTAATGTTGATTTATTTTCCCTAACCTCTGTCGCCCACTGGCAAAGCAGGTTAGTTTGGTACCTCTGTAGGTCACCATAGTAATTCAAAAGAGAAACAGGAACACCTGCAGGCAAAGGTCGAAGAAATTCACAACAAAGTATAATCCAGAAAGAACACTTCGACCACCACAGCAATGAGCAGCAAAAATCAGTGTAATAAAAACAAACTGAAATAGAAATAAAACAAAAACTTTAATAGCAAAAAGGTAGGCGCTTTCAAGGAAGGCCGCTTCCTCACCTTAATGGTCTTAAGGGCTGAGGATGTGGTCTTCAGCAAAAGCCCTTAGCTTTTTGTTATTAATTTTTTTTTTATTTCAACTTCAGTTTGTTTTTATTACGCTGATTTTTGCTGTTTGCTGTTGTGGTGGTTGGAGGTCACCATATTGATACTTGCTATGCTTGTCAGAGTGGGTAAAGACAGCTGTTTCATTAGTCTTATAAAAGCAGCTATCATAATGGCTCATCAGGTGATCTTAATAGTTCCTGTGCAGCAGACACAAATAGATATTACTTTCCTATTTGTATCAGGTCGGATCCTTGCTAAATGTTGTGCCTGAAGAGATGAGTATGAGAAGCAAAACTGTAGTGCCATCTAAACAACCCCACACTATGGACAACAAATAAATTGCTACATTTGGCAGCAAAAGTGCATTATTTTAAGCATCACAAGTCTAGCTCATGATTGTCTAGACACACTGTATGATTGAGCATGATGTTCACATGTTGCATTAGCCCAAAAATGAGCAGGGATGAGTTAAACAGTGCTGCCAATGTATGATAATGCAACATTTTGTGGCAGTGATTCAGAGACAGTCATGCTAAGTCACATCATTATCATAATTATTACACATGGAGACCCTTTATTGGGTTATAAAAGGCATTGTTGCGACATTGATGGAGACTCCACTAAGACAAGCAAGTCAGGAGTAGGAATTCAGTATAGAATAGTTTGCACTATGATATAAGTTAAGTGAAAGAAAATAAGACAACTAATGATGTACCACAACATTGCTCTAGCCACTCACTGTGCATGGAAGCAACAAAGACAGATAGAAAACTGTACATTGGGTGAGGAAACATAATATAATGGGATGTCATTTGGGGGAGTAAGCACACAGTGGCCTATATGCACAGACTACACAACATCATGGAGAAACTTTACTTCTGTACATAGATCATGGTACGGCCATGTGTGGAAAGGGAATGAAAGGTACAGGATATGCTTGTGACCTGGCGACTGCAGCTGTTAGTATGGGACAGGATAGGAATGGTCAAAGCACAATAGAAAACAGGTATGTGGACAATAATGGAAGTAGGGGGACAGTGCTGAGACATAGTGGTCTGTCAAGAATACTCATACACATCCACACACACAGATCCACATTTGTAACCCACAGGTGTAAACATCTTGTCATGCCCAGGAAATGGACCACCAACACAGGAGCTGCTCATAGATATGGGAGAGATCCTGGTATCCCAGTCATAGGATGGAGAATGAAGCCTCATATGTGATGGCAGCACAGATGTGAGTGTGGGGCTGGTAATGGCTGCCTGATGGTCTGCAGGACCAGGTGTGTAATACATGTACATTTCCAATCGTACACTGACCTGCATGTATGAAGGAGTTATTCAACAGAACATGCATATCTACTGACCAGTTACAATGGGGCTGCAAACGGGACAAAATGCAACACAAGTATGCATAAGTGCTCCTTATTGAAATTTCAGCACTCAAAATGCCAAGTGCTGATATGCAGAAGAAAAAAAGATTGGAAATGCAGAAGAAGAGTGAATCTTGAACATCTGTTTTCTCCTTTAAGCTTTATTTTTGCAAGGGGCAAGCTCCCCCTGTACCTCCAATGTGGACAGTAAGCCTCCCACACCTGAGCTAATATAGAAATATATGTGTATCTCTCTATCTATCTATCTATCTATCTATCTATCTATAGACATATGTATGTATTAACTCTAAGATCACCATACCTTGGAGAAAAAGGAATATTCTGAGGAAAGGCCATCTCTGACTTGTATATGTAAGTCTATTTTTTGGCCATTCATTCTCCATGTTTTGGGGCTCACTCTAGTGGGTCACAACATTTCAAATGGCTACCACTTGAGTGTCCATATTATATTCACATAAGAGGCTGTATTAGTCTGTGTATCACGTTAGAGGGAGTGAGTCATAGGTCCCAGCAATGTCACAGATATGCTATTTTTATGTTTACAAAGATTCCACTAATGGTCAGACCAGAACAATAGGCTGGTTCATTCCTGAGATCACCAAGTTGGTCATCTGTGTCTGATGAGTATGCCACTATGTTTATGGCATAATCAAATAGCACAATGGCACTTAGCATTAGAAGTCTCACATACACACACACACACACACACACACACACACACACACACACACACACACACACACACACACACACACACACACACACTGCATATGAGGTGATGAGGATGAGGGATGGGCAGGCCAAACCACTTTCATCACCTGAGTTTCCTGGATATCCATATATGTGAACACCCAACACAGGCTACACTGGAGTCACCAGTAGGGATGCCATCCATTATCTGCACTGCCTTGAATGTTTGCACCCACTATAGAGGCATGGCATGTAAGTGGCCATTGTCACCATGACTTTAGATCATTTCCTGACCTGGTGCCGCACTTGGCATTAATTGGTCAGTGTGCATGTCTACTATCCAGGCAGAAGCAGCCACTACATGCAGCAATGTGAAGATGGTAAGCCACTACATGCACCGAGGTGGAGATGGTGAAGATACTGCATGGCCTCCATGATAGGCATGTGACTGCTGCAGTGACAGTAGGATAACCTACAGCAGTTGCATGCCCATCATGTGACTGCTGCAGCAACAATAGGATAACCTTCTACTCATGCTGAATGAAATGGAATATATAGATCTGAAGCAAACATGCCTGCTGAGATCATTGGCAGCCAAAATAGAATCCACAGCTGCATCCATAACAATGCTGACAAATTCTCACTATGGATGCTTAATGGTCTAGATGGATGATGGATGACCAAAAGGTAGGATCAGGCATATGGCACAGGGTGCTACAAGAACTGCATCAGTGTCATTCTGTCCATGACAGCCTTCACACCAAGATGTGGCTAATCTCATGATTGTGGTTTATGCTCATGGTTCTACTGCAGGGTAGCCCCACTAGACCAACCACCTTGGTTCCCACAGATCCACACTATCCCTATCCCCTGTTGGCCTAGCCAGAGTTTTCCACAGGGTCATACATGCCATCTATCTATTGGTACCACTCATAGCTATGAGTCCTGTGTCCTACACAATCCCTCACACAGGACTCACAAATCCCTGCTGTTGTATGGCCACACAGTACAATGGGCCAATAAATATGACACAAAAGCTCCACCTCCATAGTGGAATATACCATCACTGACTCTTGCAACATGCTTCCACCTCTATGCTTACTATATCTAACACCTATGAACCTGGTGCCTTAAAGCATGCATTTATTTTATTATGTGCTGCACATAGCTTGCCCAAAACAGTGGACCAAATAACACCTCTTTTCCAGTGACAATGTATTAAACCTGCCTCTGCCTTCATGGGATACTGTAGCCAGTCTGTCCAGTGACTCAGCTGTCCAACCCCTCATCCACTGTTCCAGCAGGCCTGTTAGGCAGTAGTGTGATGTTCCCAAGTAGCTTCTTCTGTACTACCAAGTTTTGTAACATACCCACACACACACACACACACACACACACACACACACACACACACACACACACACACACACACACACACTCCATAAATAACTGAATGCAGATCTCAGGTGCATAGTAAGGTGTGCCAACAGATGAATCCAAGCAGCAGAAATGTGCCTACAGATGTCAGAAGACACTTTTAGCAATGTTCCTTGTTGCTAGTGTACAGTGCTTTTTACCATCTTAGCTGTGGTCTAGGGAGTTCAGATGAGTGCCATCAACCATAAGTCCAGGGCATATCCTTCACTACCAGCAACACAAAACAGAGAACAAAGTTACAAATGGTCTACTGCAATGTATGGACCTACCAATAAGGTGACCCTGTGTGACGTCATCATTTGTGAACTTTTTGTAGAGGTCACAGATGTGCCAGATGTGGGAAGCATGAGCACTGCCCTGATGACAAAGATATACACGGTACAGAAGGCTCTTTGCATTACACACTACCTGGCAGACAATGGAGAAGAAGCCCCTCTGGCTGCTATACTGGATAACATGTAGAGCAGATGAGGCCTTGATGGCAATGCGGGTATAATAAATAGCCTTTAGGACCCCAGAAAAATGAACTATGTTTAGAATGTCTGCATATTGATGGTATTCTCATCTGCTGTCCAAGAAAAAGATATATGCTTCTCTACATGCTGCAGCATTATGTCATAGAAGTGGTATGCAAAACTCCTGTCATGCCCCTGAAAACCTTGAATGGCTCCCATATAAGGGATGGTCAGTGTTACTAAGCCGTCATGTCAAAAAATCGAGAGTGTATGCAGTCCACAAATCCTCCTTGATTCAGGGTGTGTGTGTCTGTGTGTGTGTGTGTGTGTGTGTGTGTGTGTGTGTGTGTGTGTGTGTGTGTGTGTGTGTGTGTGTGTGCATGTGTGGGCATGTATGAACTTAGACTAAACACAAAAAAATGCATTATCATCCCTTCTGGCAAAGGGGAAGTTCCTGAAAATTACAATATAAGCAGTACCCTCATTAGCACAAACCCTGTGGTGACAGATTTGGGAACACAGATTGATAGCAAGCTTAACTTCAATCAACACGTGTCTACAGTGGTAAGGAAGGCCTTCTATAGGTTCATAGGTTCATAGGTAGGTACTAGGCTATCTGCCCACAGGCATTTATAAGCCTAGACAGAATGTGTTGGCTTTCATCACCCCATTAGATTAGTTCCCTGTGCCTCAGTCCAGCATAGCTACTGAAGTTATCCCCTGGGGTAAATTTTCTGTTTCCCATCCACCCTCAAGGTTTCTCTTGAAGATTGTTAGCGTGGAGCTCTGCATAATGTAGATGGAATCTTGTTCCAAAGCATGGGAAGTCACTGGGACAGGAATCTATCCCTCCAGCATGTCCTGTTTATTGTTGTGGTGAGGTTTAGATCCCTAGAGGGTGTGGCTCGAGGGGATATGGTTTTCTTTAGGTGGAGCATGTCCATCAATTCTGGGTTGGACAGGTCCTTGTATGTCAGGCAGAGATCACCTCTGAATAGGTGGTATGCAAATGAGTACAGCTGGAGTTTCTTCAGTTGAGCTGCATAGGGCTTCTGTTTGAGGCCAGTGATCCTCTTGGTGAGGTACTTCTGTGGTCTTTCCAGCTGTTGCAGTTGTCTTGTAAGGTACATCCCAAATGAGGCTTTGTACTCTAAGATGGGTCTGATGAGTCATGAGCAGAGGGGCACAATGACCTCTTTTGATCTGGATGCGAACCCTTTTGTGATTAGGTGGGCCATATAGAAGGATTTTCTAACCACTTTGGCAATGTGATTATCAAAGGAGAGATTGCTATCTATTTGAGTCCCCAGATCCCTTATGACGCCCTCCGTATTTAGGGGACTACCACCTATGTGGTAGTTTGTGGGTACTTTGTTTTTTCCAAAGGGGATGACTATGCACTTTTTGGCATTTAGCTTGAGACCATGATTTTGACACCAGGTATCCGTCTCAGTGAGACCCGTATGGAGGATGTCTGTGTCAGCCGGAGAGTCAGTTATAGCCCCTAGTTTGCAGTCATCTGCAAACTTGGTCAGCCATAGTCCTGTGCTTGCCTGCACCTCTGAGAAGTATATGCCAAACTGGAAGTGTCCTAGGACTGAGCCCTAGGGAATGCCACTTGTAACCGGTTTGGAGTCGGACCTAGCTCCGGCAACTCTCACCATGTGGGTTCTGTCCATGAGCCAGTTGGCAACCCAGCTTGTGATGTAGGGGTTTATGTTGAAGCTGGTGAGCTTGTCTATAATACCAGAATGGGGAATGGTATCAAAGGTCTTTGTGAGGTCTAGGTAGGCTGTGTGTACTACCTTTCCCTCATCTATAGCCTTGGTAACTGTCTGAAAGAATTCCACCAGGTTTAGGAGGCATGATCTGTCCTTAACAAAGCCAAACTGGGTAGGGTCCAGTGTTTGGAAGTTCCCAATGTCTCTGTTAATGAGTTCCATGATAATGCGCTCCATAGCCTTGCAGACCAAGCTAGTCAGGCTTATATTATAGGGTGATAGTTCCCAGAGTCTGTTGTGGCTCCAGCTTTGTGGAGTGGAATAACCGTTGATGTGCACCACTCTATGGGTACATAGCCTGTGGAGAGGCTGAGTTTGAACAGTGTGTTTAGGTGAGGGATTAGTTCATCTTTGAGCTTGAGTAGGACACAGCCTGGGACACCATCTGGTCCCATTGCTGCTGTGTTTTTGGCTTTGTTGAGAGCTGTTTTAACCTGAGTGTCTGTGATTTCAGGGCTCTACATTCTTCTGGTATGGTTATGGGCACTTTTGGTGGTGGGAGGGGGTTGAAGTTTGCACTGAACCTGTCTGCCAGGATGTTGGCAATATCGGTCGGTTCAGTGTACTTTGTGCTATTCTGCACTAACTCCGAGCAGATCTGAGCATTGCCACTTAGATTCTTGACATTGCTAAAGAATGCCTTGTGGTCATCTTTGGAGTGCTTGGCAATTTTTCTTTCGAATCTCGCCTTGGATGATTTTATGAGAGATCGTAGTTTCTTGCTGATACTGATCAGGGATGTCTTCCCTTCTTGGGATTTTACTCTTTTCTGTACTAGTTTCCTCCTTCTATTGTTTAGTTTGTTTATGGCAGGGGGCCACCAGACTGGTTGCCTTTTCATGGAGGAGTGAGACTTGGTTTTGTTTGGGAAAGCACGATCCATGCATTCTTGTAGGTGCCCATAGAATGCATTAGTAAAGGATTTTGCAGCTTGGACAGCATTATCCTTTAGCATGGGGGCTCTGAAACTTTCCACCTCGGTCTTAAGTAACGTGAAGTTTGCTTTTGAAAAGTTTTTCACGGTGGTTTCCTTTTCTGTGGGTGGGGGCGGAATGTGGATATCCAAAGTGATTTGTTTATGGTCAGATCTAACCAGTGAGGGGTTGTCCTCCGGTGTGGAACACCGGTCACCCATGTTGGTGATGACCAGGTCCAATATGTTGTCACCTCTGGTGGGAGTGTTGACCAGTTGATCCAGGGTGTGTGAGTTTATAAATTCTAGGAAATGTTGGGCAAGGGAGTTAGTACTTGAGTAGTTCTCCCAGTTAATGTTAGGGTAATTGAAATCATTCAATATTAGGGTGTTTGGTAGGACCTTTTTGTTTCCTAGTGTTTCCAGAAATGCGGAATAGGGGTCCTGGGACATGGTGGGTGATCTGTAGCAAGCTACAATTTGAATTGCAGTTTTGCCTGTTGTTAGTTGTATGTGGATGATCTCTGAAGCATTGTGCTGTGCCACCAACCTGGAGGCGTGGGTATCCTTGATGAATATGGATACACCCCCTCCTTTTGTATTTCGGTCCAGGTTCTGTGGCCGAAATGTATGGTATGAGTTGTAGCCTGCAAGTGCTGGGGTGCTCTCTGGAGCCTTAAACCAGGTTTCTTTTACTGCACATATATCGATTTTCTCCATACTAAGGAGTACCTCGAGTGCGTGCATTTTGAGGGTTAGGCTTCTGGAATTGAGTAGCATTACCCTCAGTTTTTTGTTACTTGTGCTATTTACGGCAGTGGGTTTGTCTTTTGAGCCAATGTTTCACATTTCATAAGTAATGGTATTGTATCCAGAGCTAAGGATGTTATAACTACCCTGTACTCATTCCTCATCAGACCACTAATAGAGTACAATGCTCCCTTCTGTAGGTACTTCACCAGACACCTGCAGCAGCTGGAGACATCTCAGGGGTTTCCCACCAAGAAAATTCAGTGCTTTCAACAAATGACCTATATAAGCAGACTGAAGGACCTGTCACTGTACTCTGTATCTCATAAACTGCTGAGAGGTGAATTGTGCCTGGTCTACAGAGCAGTCTTGGACCCTGCCCTAATGGAAATGCTGCACATCCACAAGTCAAATGTGACAAGATTCACTCACTCTAAGGATTGTAACCTAGCTTGTGACATTAACAGGACATGCTGGAGAGACAGATATGTCTCCCAGAGATTGCTACTCCTCTGGAACAAACTCCCAGTTCACATAAAACCTATGAACACTAATTCTCACATGGTGTCTCTTTGTACACTGTAGTGGTCAACAGTGTATTGGTCTTGAAGGTTTTGACACATCCATTGCTGGAGAAAACCATCTGCAATGCAAAGGGCAATGGCATGCAATATCATAGGCAGTGGCTGCGGAAGCAGTCAGTATCACATGCTGGTTTGTGAACACTAATGTTATTCCTAACATAGCATAAGTAAAGATCTTGTACATTGAGAAATCCTGTCATTCGGAACAGATGAGCATAAAAGCTCATAGCATTGATTTACATATCTCTGGAATTGCTATGTCATGTTTGATTTTGTCATTTGCATTTGAAATTAGTTTCATTAGTGTGATGGCACTCATTGGGTGGCTGCAGTGGTGCAGCGGCTAGCGTTGCCACCTCACAGCAAGAGGTTCTCTGGTTCGATCCTTGGCTGGCGTGCCTTCTGTGCAGAGTCTGCATGTCCTCCCTGTGGTCGTGTGGGTTTCCTCCGGGTGCTCCAGTTTCCTTACACATCCCAAAGACATGCTGTAGGTGGATTGGACACTCTAAATTGGCCCTAGGTGTGAGTGTGTGTGTGTGTGTGTGTGTGTGTGTGTGTGTGTGTGTGTGTGTGTGTGTGTGTGTGTGTATGTGTGTGTGTGTCTTCTGTGGAAGTTGGGCATCGGGCTGGCAACTCGACAACATAAAACTCCACTGCCAATCATGAGCAGACAGATGATCTGCTGTGGTGACCCCTAACCAGGAAAAGCCGAAAGAATAAGTGTGATGGCACTCATTGCGTGCCTTTACGGCAGTTGACTGTGTGCCATGCATACCTCATCTTATGTCGTAGAGCAATCACACTACTTCTGTCTCTATATTTCTCCTTCTCTGAGCATCACTGCTCATCATGCTGTTTCAGAATATTGAGGGGTAGTTCTTTTTGAATACCCTTGTTTGTCTGTATTTAGTAAAAGAATGACTGCATATAACTACCCTTTCTCCCATGTATTCCTCATACTTAGCCCTACTAGACTAGATACACTTACAAAAGTTAGATTTCTCTCTGAAATCTTCTTTGTTTCACCCTAGTTTAACCTAGACTTTTGCAATAATTAAATAATTAAACTTCTATCTAGCTGATATTCCATCACATATAGTATCCCATAATAAACCCTTTAGTGGCTCACAATATATCTTACTCTAAGTCTTTTTCAGTACCTTTTTCTACACCTTTCTCTAACTACGCTAACTTCTCTTTACCCTTATCTTATGCTTAACATTCAATTTCTTCACATTGCCTGATTGTTCTTTTTTCCCTTACCTTAAACTCTATCTCCTCGGCCTGGCTCTTTCTCGCTCCTTTCGCCCTGCAGGCTCATTCCGCCCCCTACCCTACCCCCATTCCCACCCACCCCCAGTGCAGTTAAACTTATACCTGCTAAACTCCTCCCATCAGCGACAACACACCCATTCCACCAATCAGGTGACACCAACAATTTCCCACTTAAATAAACTACAATACACCCTTATCTCAAACTCACGCCAACTGCACCTTTGTCTTAGGTCTAACACACCCCTCCCTTCTATCACTAAAAGTTGCATAAAATAGGAACAACTAAAACACACAATGTCCTTCCTACATCCAAAAGTAGCACTCTACATAGTAACTATGCTTTTCCTTCTCTCATTTTCCATACTCACATCCTACCACACACAACTAGAAGATTTCACCAGCTCAACTCAGGGGCAAACCAACACTATAACCAATTCACTAAGACTAAAACATTTCCCACTATCTCCACATGACATTGCCCCAGCCCATCGATATTCCTACATAAATAATAAAACAATCAATAAAATTTTACCCTACTCATCCCAAAAACAAAATAAAATACTACATAAACTATTTAAGCTCTACCTAATTCTATCCCAAAAACTTACTTGCTGTGGTGATATACATCCTAACCCAGGACCCACCTGTTCTCCCCATACAAACCTAAACCAATCAAATCCTCTCAACAATAGGACAAACCACTCTCTTCTATTCTTAATCATAAATGTTAGAAGTATACTTAGCAAAGTTCAAGACATCCATGCCATATTGGCCTTTTATAAAACCAGATTTAGCCATACTAACAGAAACCTGGCTTAAACCAGAACATCACGATAATGAAATTACACCCCCCTGGCTATAATATTATATGGAAGGCTAGAACAGGGAAAAAAGGACGAAGTGTAGCGATAATGTATCAAAATCATCTCATATTGGAACAAGTTAGCTACTACCCCTTAGAAGTTAATGATACTGAACTCATTATTGCTAAATTAAAAATAAATTCTAACAAACATATAGTTGTAGCAGGTGTCTACATCCCACCAGGAAACAGCATTGCCACCATGGAGAACCTTTTATCCTGGATGGCTGTCTCCCACCCACAAGAGACCATACTCCTAGGAGATTTTAACATAGACAGGACCAACTGTACCAAAGAGAACCCCTCTAAACATATTAATCTTCATGGGTTTACAAAAATCATAGACACCCCAACTAGAATCGACAAAAAATCTAATTGCCATTCCATCTTAGACGGGATACTTCTGTCTGACCCCTCCTTCGCACACCAATCAGGCTGCCTACCAGACAGCTTGAGTGACCACCAACCAACATATCTTATTAGGAATAAATCCCACCATTCTATCCAATCCACCCTCAGTATAGCTCATAACAAAAAGAACTTCAAAGCTAAGGACCTAAACAATGAACTCAAACACTATAATTGGTCCCCCCTAAAACATCTACCCCTTGATGAAGCTGTAGATTACTTTAACTCCACCTTTCTCAATGTCCTGAGCCATTATGCACCAGCCCGAATTATCAGACTTAAAACACACTATGCCCCCTGGTTAACAAAAGAGACTAAAGCCTTAAAGAAAGATAGAGACAGAGCCTGGGCTCAATATCATCAACTGAGAACCACTACCTCAAAACAAAACTACTCTGCACTCCGTAAGAAGACCAAACAACTCATTAAACTTGATAAAGCCAAATACTACAAAACCTTACAAGAAAGACACACTAATAACCCTCAGAAATTCTGGGCCTCTATAAATAAATTACTGCACCCAGGTAAAACCAGCACTCCTGCACCTATATTACCAACCAACAATGAGGATACCCCTACACAATTCAATAAATTATTTACTGAAATAGTACAAGCTCTCTATAATACCCTAAATAGCACCACCAACCCCATCCTTTCTCTAACCCCCACTACCCCTACTAAAAACAGTCTACATCTAGCTTCTCCTTGTCTCCAGCACCCACCCAACTTATTACTAAACTCCTCAAAAAATTAAAACCTACCACACTATCTGCTGACAAACTCCCAGCTGATTTCCTTCAACTATCAGCTGAAACCATATCCTACCCTATATCTATCCTCATAAAAAGATTCATATCTGAATGTAAAGTACCTAACCTGTGAAAAATATCTCATATTATTCCACTCCACAAAGGTGGCAACTCCCTTGAACTGACCAACTACCACCCAATTGCAATTTTATCACCTTTATCAAAAATTTTAGAAAGCGTAGTACATTCCCAGCTAATGCAATACCTCCTAAAAATAGCCTTATGTCAACATCCCAACACGGTTTTCGGTCTTTCCATAGTACCACAACAGCCCTACTGTCTTATACCAATATAGTAAATTCCCACAGAAACAAAGGCCTTTTTGTATCTTCTGTATTCTTAGACTTATCTAAAGCTTTTGATATGGTCAACCACAACATACTTCTCAAAACTCTGTCTACACTCAACAAAAACTATGTCACCATATCATGGTTCAATAACTATCTGTCTGGCCGACAACAAGCAGTACTTTGGCAGGACCAACTATCCCCCCTTCTACCTGTAACTATAGGAGATCCAGAAGGGTCAATACTTAGGCCTCTACTTTTCTCTTTATATACAAATTAGATAGCAGCTTCCTCTCCCTCTGCCTCTATAGTGCAATATGCAGATGACACCACCATCATATGTGCCACCCCAACCTTAAGCAAACTTCATACAATAACACAGGATAACTTTACTCTGGCTGAAACATGTTTTTCTAGCATTAAACTTCTACTAAACCAAAAGAAAGAAACAAACAAAACTTCTACTAAACCCTAAAAAAAAAAACTTATTCTCTTTAGTCCTGGTAGATCCTCTCCACCAAATGTTGACTTCACCGTAAAATCTAGGGATAACACCACTATCACCCCAACAACACGCACCAAACTCCTAGGAGTAGTAATTGACAACAATCTCAAATTTGACATTCACATAGCACAAACAATCAAAAAAGTAAACAAAAAACTGAGTCTCCTGTATAGGAACAGGCAATTCATGACCAGCTATACCAAAGCCACTGTTGCAAGAACTCACCTGTTATTCACCGCCTCCCCAATCCTGACTAATCTTCGCCAAAGTGAACAAAACAAAATGGCATCTTGCTATAACAAGATTGCTAAGTTTGCCACTGGCGCCTTATATAGATCCCATCACTGTCTCTCTCTCAAACAGCTCAACTGGCTTGAGTTGCCCCAACTACTACTAATTACACAACTCTTCATAGCCCATAAACTGTACTACCACCCTGACAAAACTCGAGCACTACAGGAGCTAATACAGCCCTACACCACCACCCGTACCTTAAGATCTACAGACCAAAATCTCATAACTGTTGTCAAACACAAGAATGAAGCAGGCAAAACTCTCTTTGCTTGTACAATAGCCAAATTTTGGAACTCACTCCCAAAGCACATAACTTCTACCAGCTCTGTCTCACTATTCAAGAAACTACTTAACACCCACTACTCTACCAATTGGCTGGGCCCTTGTGACCCCCCAGATTAACTCACTTTCCTTTCAGTACTGCTATGATTCTGAAGAACCTTCACCACGTACTATTAACTACTTCATTCTTAACGAACAAGGTTTTTAAATGACTTATTTTTCCAAACAATGTTATTCAGAAGGTTTTTTGTTATACTTCACCTATGTAAAAATGTTAAATATGTTCCAATATGATTGTATGAGAATGTACTACTGTTTTTGTTTATGTTTTATATGTGGAGCTTTTCTCCCCGGGCCTCCGCTGAAACTGGACCTGCATCCAGTCGGACTTTCCTGGTCATCAACTGTAAAATAAAAATAAAAAATAAAATAAAATAAAATATTGCTTAGGCTGAATGAATACATTGATTTTGCAAAACCCAGTCAGCATTTTCCTGTGCCTACATATTATTAGTCAGTTTGTCATTGATATAGATACAGTTTATTCATAACCAAGTCTGCCTAGGGGCATAGATGAATAAAGCATTGACTATGGTGTAAGTGACCTGAGTTTAATTATCAGCTTAAGTGATTTATGGCACAGGCAGGGAGAATGGACATACCCATCCTAGTGAGAACATGAGACCCCACACACTTGTGTGTTGTTCTCCTTGGTGGAGGCTAGGGGGACAACAGTTTTTAGTGCTCCCTGAGGGAACAGGGAATATCCTGCTGATGTCACATGTATTGTGGAAGTGAGGATCCAGGCAGTGCAGTTTCCCATGATATATCCCACTCATGAGGCACTATTGATGTATTCAGAGGCTGGGAAATTAAAGACTAACACTTCTCAGTAGCAGTATGACACTGCTGCAGGTGCCTCAGTCTCTTTCCTGCCCCAAAATATAGGTAAGAGGCAGTTTGTATACAGGAGTGAGGGTCATTTGACATAGCAGATGTGGGGGCAGCTGATTGCCAGTTGTAGGGAACAAAAATTGATCAGGAAATAGGATTTTCTCTTGTCCAACACAGCTTTTTGACTGAATATGACAGTCTAGTGTTATGGTACGAAAACTGCTCAATGTGAGCCAGGTAATCATTTGGTAAGCTTGTTGGTGTCTCAAAGAGCAAAGCCATATTTTCACTCAAGAAACTATGTGTGTGTGTGTGTGTGTGTGTGTGTGTGTGTGTGTGTGTATGTCTGTGTGTGTGTGTGTGTGTGTGTGTGTGTGTGTGTGTGTGTGTGTGTGTGTGTGTGTAGGTGTATATATATATATATTTTCTTTTTTTCTTTTTTAAATGGAATCACAAGCTTTCCTGTCCTGGAAATTATTCAAAGCTTGATTTGTCTTTTAGTAATCCTCCTGAAACTCAAAATCAGAGCTTAGGGAGATTCGCCAAAAATAAGCTCTGTCCTCCCAAGGCTGAGAATAAAAATAAAAGTCTTCCAAGACCTGTGGCTGTTTAAATGAAAGAATTTGGTAATGAACAGCTGTACTGTTCTTCTGCTTGATCGGTATTGCCGGTCATGCCCTTACATCTTGTGCTCAAGGTAGCTGCCTCCTTTTCCTTGCCCTAGTTATGAGTCTGCTTCAGATTGCTGATGCTTTATGTTTCTTGTCTATATTACAGTGCTAAAACTAGCTTCCATCTTCTCCTACTGTTGTCCTTATTGTCCTGAGGTGTTTTGCTGTCATATACATGACATATTCACATCAATGTGCTCTGTGCATTACAAGATCCTCAGAAGCAGAGCACTGATGCTAAGTTTAAAATGACATTAATTCTATGCAGCATTCATATCATCATATTCAACATTTAATTCTTGTATCTATTTTTTACTGCTTATCATTAGAAATCTTCTCATCCTGCTGTATATAAGTTTTAATAGTTTGTGTTTATTGTAATCAGTTATTTTGTTGCTTAATCCTTTCTGACACCTGAATTAATCCATTTAATTGCATGTTTAGTATTGAAATAGTTTAGTAATTCACTGTCTGAAATAACTGCACTTGTGGTTACAATATTCTATAATCTCCTTTTAAAGATATAATGAACTGTAGTTTTTCTTAAACTATATAGTTTCATGTTGTTGTCATTGTATCTACTTTTCGCTCACTAAACACTCCTAAACGCTCCCCCTTACATGTTTTTCCCATTTGATTGTCCTCAATATGTAACAGGAAATGTCATATAAGCGAGCAAACAAAAATAATTTTGAACAAGAAAGTTGTTTCAAAAAAGCCAATTACTCTTGTACTGGTCCATCACCACAGAAAGGACAATTACTCCTGTATTGATCCATTATCAAATGACTGTACCTGATTCAGGCAGACTCCTTAGTTCAGAAGAGCTATTTTAACATTTTCCAGGTGCAAACATTATCAAGTATTGCCAAGATATCTTCTTGTGTTGCAGTTAGCGGACTCAGTCACAGAAAAAAAATAATTTTATTGCTTTAATATCAATGATTTAATCTATTAAATTAGTAGCTTAACTGTAATACTGACATTGGGAATGTAAGAACTTTTTATCAGTTTGCATCGTCTAACATGATTAAACATCATAAACCTAATGGGCAAAAAAATGCTGATTTCTTTGAAAGAAAATGTGATTTTACACCCTCTCCTATAATCTAGGCCCTTAACTTTATCTACCCTGTCTCACACCACCCCTGCATTCTTTCATTTTATAGCAACCGTTATAGATGTCATTTACAAACTTTCTCAGCTTAAAATAATGTACATCTGTTTCATACTCAGCATATTTACTGCGTATGCAATTGCCAGAAATATCAACAGCACATTACATTCCTCTTGAAACAGCACATTTTCATTTCACACAGCTACTCGACTTACTTCAAATCAAGCACTCTGTATTTTAAACAACCACCCTCGGATACACTCTTTCATAGTCAATGACCTTAAGTAAAAAGCTCGTAACTTCTTTACAATACTAGAGCCAATGTATAACAAATGCAACTTATAATTTAACCCATCTAAAATAAATGCTTGTTAAACAAGTAAGCCTCCTGGACACAATGTCCTTTATCAAGGGGCATCCAGGAAACAATGCCTGGTTAAGTGACTTGCTCTGAGTCACACCTTATGCAAATGGTGGTTGAGGGAACTAAATCCTCTGTATTCAGAGGCTGGGAAATTAAAGACTAACACTTCTCAGTAGCAGTATGACACTGCTGCAGGTGCCTCAGTCTCTTTCCTGCCCCAAAATATAGGTAAGAGGCAGTTTGTATACAGGAGTGAGGGTCATTTGACATAGCAGATGTGGGGGCAGCTGATTGCCAGTTGTAGGGAACAAAAATTGATCAGGAAATAGGATTTTCTCTTGTCCAACACAGCTTTTTGACTGAATATGACAGTCTAGTGTTATGGTACGAAAACTGCTCAATGTGAGCCAGGTAATCATTTGGTAAGCTTGTTGGTGTCTCAAAGAGCAAAGCCATATTTTCACTCAAGAAACTATGTGTGTGTGTGTGTGTGTGTGTGTGTGTCTGTGTGTCTGTGTGTGTGTGTGTGTGTGTGTGTGTGTGTGTGTGTGTGTGTGTGTGTGTGTGTGTGTGTGTATATATATATATATATATATATATATATATATTTTTTTTTTTTCTTTTTTAAATGGAATCACAAGCTTTCCTGTCCTGGAAATTATTCAAAGCTTGATTTGTCTTTTAGTAATCCTCCTGAAACTCAAAATCAGAGCTTAGGGAGATTCGCCAAAAATAAGCTCTGTCCTCCCAAGGCTGAGAATAAAAATAAAAGTCTTCCAAGACCTGTGGCTGTTTAAATGAAAGAATTTGGTAATGAACAGCTGTACTGTTCTTCTGCTTGATCGGTATTGCCGGTCATGCCCCCTTACATCTTGTGCTCAAGGTAGCTGCCTCCTTTTCCTTGCCCTAGTTATGAGTCTGCTTCAGATTGCTGATGCTTTATGTTTCTTGTCTATATTACAGTGCTAAAACTAGCTTCCATCTTCTCCTACTGTTGTCCTTATTGTCCTGAGGTGTTTTGCTGTCATATACATGACATATTCACATCAATGTGCTCTGTGCATTACAAGATCCTCAGAAGCAGAGCACTGATGCTAAGTTTAAAATGACATTAATTCTATGCAGCATTCATATCATCATATTCAACATTTAATTCTTGTATCTATTTTTTACTGCTTATCATTAGAAATCTTCTCATCCTGCTGTATATAAGTTTTAATAGTTTGTATTTATTGTAATCAGTTATTTTGTTGCTTAATCCTTTCTGACACCTGAATTAATCCATTTAATTGCATGTTTAGTATTGAAATAGTTTAGTAATTCACTGTCTGAAATAACTGCACTTGTGGTTACAATATTCTATAATCTCCTTTTAAAGATATAATGAACTGTAGTTTTTCTTAAACTATATAGTTTCATGTTGTTGTCATTGTATCTACTTTTCGCTCACTAAACACTCCTAAACGCTCCCCCTTACATGTTTTTCCCATTTGATTGTCCTCAATATGTAACAGGGAAATGTCATATAAGCGAGCAAACAAAAATAATTTTGAACAAGAAAGTTGTTTCAAAAAAGCCAATTACTCTTGTACTGGTCCATCACCACAGAAAGGACAATTACTCCTGTATTGATCCATTATCAAATGACTGTACCTGATTCAGGCAGACTCCTTAGTTCAGAAGAGCTATTTTAACATTTTCCAGGTGCAAACATTATCAAGTATTGCCAAGATATCTTCTTGTGTTGCAGTTAGCGGACTCAGTCACAGAAAAAAAATAATTTTATTGCTTTAATATCAATGATTTAATCTATTAAATTAGTAGCTTAACTGTAATACTGACATTGGGAATGTAAGAACTTTTTATCAGTTTGCATCGTCTAACATGATTAAACATCATAAACCTAATGGGCAAAAAAATGCTGATTTCTTTGAAAGAAAATGTGATTTTACACCCTCTCCTATAATCTAGGCCCTTAACTTTATCTACCCTGTCTCACACCACCCCTGCATTCTTTAATTTTATAGCAACCGTTATAGATGTCATTTACAAACTTTCTCAGCTTAAAATAATGTACATCTGTTTCATACTCAGCATATTTACTGCGTATGCAATTGCCAGAAATATCAACAGCACATTACATTCCTCTTGAAACAGCACATTTTCATTTCACACAGCTACTCGACTTACTTCAAATCAAGCACTCTGTATTTTAAACAACCACCCTCGGATACACTCTTTCATAGTCAATGACCTTAAGTAAAAAGCTCGTAACTTCTTTACAATACTAGAGCCAATGTATAACAAATGCAACTTATAATTTAACCCATCTAAAATAAATGCTTGTTAAACAAGTAAGCCTCCTGGACACAATGTCCTTTATCAAGGGGCATCCAGGAAACAATGCCTGGTTAAGTGACTTGCTCTGAGTCACACCTTATGCAAATGGTGGTTGAGGGAACTAAATCCTAGACTGCTGCAAGGTCAAAGTCTTAAACTTCTGCAACAAACTGTCAGACTAAGTGATGTCTCAATTAATTTTGTACTTAATAACTGATGATCAACTTACCTGGCATACAGATGTCCCCGTTTCCTTCTCTAACCAAAATATATTCCTCTGCAAACTTATATGCAACATTAATCTTAAGAAACACAAACCTACAGCTATTCATCCCATCATCATGCTCCCTTCCTGTTGCAATATTCATCCTATCTGTGGTCCACTTTTTAGGCATTATCATTACCAAAAGTGCATTTCTATCCACATCCGCATAATATTTTTTTTCTCAAGGTTTAACATCTGCTTGTTAGCAATACCGCAAAGATGCTGGATCCTTAGGACACTTTAAATATCACTCTCCCAATGCATTATGCATAACTGTATTCTGCATCAAAGATCATGCACCTCAGCTCTAATAATATTTTCCCTGGGTATAAGTGCATCATCATTTCATGGCTTGTAAAAAAGAATGTGAGGAGTTACATTCCTACTTTACAAACTAAACCTTAAACTGGTCATCCAGATGATTTCTACAGGTGCTTATGAGTCTAACTGGAAAATCATTGAAATCCATATTCATCACAATTCATATAATTGGCAGAGCCTATACTCAAGCACCATATAAGTCAACATGCACTTTGCTTATCTTTCCAATTCATATAAAATATAACAAAAATACTGTCATGTATGAACCTACTGGAAGATCTTGAATTTATCTACTAAAAGCTGTCGTCAGACTTGACCTGTGCTAGATAATTAGTGAACCTGCATAACCCAGTCCTATGTAACACTGTGACAGCCTCCTTCTGCCTGAACACACCAAAGTAAATCTGATTTATTTATTAACATGATTTATTTATACTGTATATTTATGTATGTATGACTTTACTTTTTTTATTGTTTTCTTTTGTTAATGAAGTTAATCCTATTAGGCAGTGCTTATTTCAGAAAACACTCAAGTGGGAAAGACCTCAGAAGAAAATTAAATTAAATGTAACTGGTAAGTCATTCTTTGTGTAATGAGGTCTAGTTCTCATAAACAATGAACAGCATGAGTAATCAATGCGTGAACAAAACTTATTAAATATCTCATTCATGGCTATGTCAGGATCTGTGGCAATAGCATGTACTGCTGATGTGTGGCCTCAGGGGAAAATGGCAAAAAAGTAATGAATGTCAGTCACGCATGCAGCTCCTAGAGACTGTGAGTGATAATGCATGCAAAAACACGGCAAGAAGGAGAGGCCATGTAGAAGTCGTAAATGGCCAGCAATGCATTTGGTGAAAGTAATGAAAGAGGGGGCAGAGCTTTGGTGGAAACCTAAGGAATGACCAGGACAGAGGTGGGAAATGTGGAATAAAATACGTAAAATATCTTTAGATTGGGTGCTTATTGAAAACTCTAGCATAGTCGTGATCAGGTTTTATCTTATATTTATGGTTTATGTAAAATTAATGAAGATATTTTTTTCAAAGACATTAAAACATACATCACACACATCCCTGCTGGATTTCTAAGACCCTGAATAACAATGAATAAAAATGAGTAGAAAATCAATTAATATAAACTATATCCATGAATCATATTTAAGCATCCAGTTGTTAGCAGCTGCCCTTGACTTCACTGGCTTTGATATACAAAGCCTCACATGAATAATACGAGGCCTTGTGTAACATCTCCAGTTTGGTTAGGTAATCGCTTGCCTTTTGACCCCTCCTACATGGAACTAAGGACATGCTTGGTATACTACTTCTGCAGTGATTGACGCTTAGCAGAACTAGTTACATCTTTATAAGAATAATGACCTCCTATCTTTTGTGAGAGACAAGTGATATAGTTAGCAGAAAACAGAAGTCTACCATATTAAGTTTAAATTAAATAAAATGTTAAAAAATCAGTTTAACGAAAGTAAATAGTATCTGTCTGACATTTTCAATCAATTAAAAGAACATATTCCCTTTTAAATGGGAATGCGTGGCATTCATAGTAACTGGTAGTCAATCTAATATAATTTACTGTGAAGTAGGAAGAGGGTATTATAAGTTGCATGCCTATTATCATTTATATCCCATTCATATAACTAATATGTGATGGTCCGTTTAATTCATTAAAGATAAAAGGCAGTATAATTGGCTTATCCAGAGACGGCACTAAAAATAATGTTTGCTACACAGGAAACTAAATACAAAAATAAAAACATTGACAAAAATGAACAAAGTGAATATTAAGAAACAAAACTAAAGCTATACCAACCATTTCTGAATTGGTAGCAGAACGTGCCACTTCGGATAAAGAATTGTTCTTTTCTAATGCTGGCTCCTCTACAGTGACTGAGCTAAAATTCCTTGAAAAAAAAAGCAAGGTACATAACCTCAATCACTGCATTACAAAGGAATGATTGCCAGTGTGATTTTTAAGTGTGCACAGGAAATATTTAATTTATTTTAGAAGATTTCTCCCTTCTTTGAGTTGGTATATATGTTTAGACCCCTTGCAAAAAACACTTAAAGTTATTACTTTTTTTTCCCTTTTGACCATTTACTGTTATTTTTTACAATTTTCAATTTTCAAGATTTTGGAAGTCCATGTTTCATAAAAGAATCTGTCAAATGCCTGTTAAAAGGTAAATTCTGTAGTTACTTTTCCAGACAGACAGAAGGTTTGACTTTTTCAGCAAAATAGCTCCAGAGTATTAGCTCACACAACCAAGATTTACCAAAACAGATTTTGTATTGTCAATGTGTTGTATAAGCTAACCAAGATGGCATATTTGCTTTTATTAGTTAGATACCCATAATATTGTCTAACCTGACAAAATTCAATTAAAACAAAGTAAAAAATATCTACAAATCTGAATTTCCAAGGGGGTTAACCTGAATATTCCCTTTCTCTGAAATTGTGCGTCTACAGGTTATAACTTTATCTTTGATACTCCAATGTGGACAGGGTGTTGTGAACATGTATAACAGAGACAAGAACCACTAGGCTAGTTGAAAAAACAAATCTTGCCTGGAAGACTATCACATCAACAAAAGGAAAATGACCACGATACTAGCCACTCAAGCATATTTATTTACAAACCTGTAGATGATGGTTATATATTCTGATGCCGTAGAAGGCTAAATTAATTATCCAAAGACCTTGTTGTCACACAATCATTACATCATTTGGTTTCTTCAGTGCAAGTATATAAATATTCTGTATACTTGATAGACCAACTAGGTATAGCAAATACACAGTTAACTGCCCTTCTGAAATGCATTATATTATATTATATTAAATTTATATTATATTATATTATATTATATTATATTATATTATATTATATTATATTATATTATATGATATTATGTTATACATCTACTTAGGCATGTGCTTCAGTATTAGAACCTTCCTTGATATACAGTAGGTCTAGTGACGTCTTATGAAAGATGATGGACAAACAGTTACAAATCAAACATTTGATGCAGCTGGCCTTCACAATAAATGCCCAAGGTCCAAGTACAAAACAATAAGTATAATCCAGCACCAGCCTATACACTTCCATGGAAACATCCCACAGCATCACATGTACACAATGCCACTCAAATATCTGTAGATCCCTAAATAAAAACGTATCTCTGTTGATATAACTAGTGATAGACTGGAGGCTCTAGGAGAAGAAATAAATGCCTGCAATTAGAAACATTATCCTTACAGAATAAAACAAATAATATGATTCTATAAAATAGATCAATGAGGAGTTATATCTTTGTACCCCTTCATCCATTTCCACAGAGGAAGTAATTAGACTAATGTACTGTTGTCTTGTCCATTTTGAAAAATCACTGATAATCTTGAGATCAATTTACCTAACTCAAATACAACTGGCAATACGAAGAACTCTGTTTGTTCAAATGATTCATAAAAAACTGACCTGTTCTACATACATATACTATAACAAGCCAACAACTTTACTCAGAAGCTAAAGCCTATAGATGCAGGCCTGTAGAGGTGTATTGAGAAAATGAAACACAAAGGAACAGTGATGAAGCAAAGAAGGCAATGAGGCCTACATGAAGAATGCTTGTTATGCACCATTGGCCCGGTCAGGGGGTTATAGAAGAACAGTAGCTCTTCATCTACAAATCTGATGACAGATTTAAGTTCCATGCCATATACAATAGATAGTCATTATAGGATGGGGTACCAGCATCATGGAACTGGTTTACAAGCTACACTTCTGAGTGTTTACAGTCATTTAAACAAATGCCAAGCATTTCTGTAAAGTCAAAGTAGTGTGGCAAGCAATCTGTGTGGTAATTATTTACTTTTCTGAAGTAATGAGCATTTGAAAGCTGTGCAACTAAACAAGGAACATTAATTGTGTGACTTTTTCGGAAATGCCTAGCTACTCTAACAATGTTGAAGGGAGCACGACAGGTAAACTGCTATCTTTGCACAGCAAATTGTATTGTACCAAACCACCCATAAAGGAGCTGAACAGCTGTATGAGGTAAGCAGATTTACTGATGTAGTGTAGCACTTCTTGAGTGAATAAAGGTAAGCTGGTCATTGAATAATATGTGTATACAAACACACATATACACAGTGAGCTCAGAAGTATTAATACACAAGCAAATCTGTCATTATTATCAGTACATAATAAAATTCATTCTCAACATTAAAAAACAAGAAAATACGTGTATTTACCTAAAAACAGATATCGTGAAAGACTCAAAGTGGCAACTAGAAGAATGTATATGCTGTTTGGTAAACAATAAAGACCAACACACACACACACACACACACACACACACACACACACACACACACACACTGTGAACGTAACAACTGCTAGCAAAATACCCCTGTAGTTCCCAAAATCATTAATTTCTTTTGCAAGACAATAACATAACAGAGATTATACTGGAATATGCTAGATAGTGGTTTAAGTTTGTCCCACAAGCACTTAGGACACAGCACCCATGCATAATTTGATCAGTTTGCAGTCAAGGTAGTTAAATTGTGGGCTGTGCAACACAGCTATAAAAATAGTGTTCACTATGAGAAAGTTGTCTTTATGCAATCAGCAGTGATAAACAATGGGGGAAAAAAAAGTCCTCATAACTCTTGCACAATAATCTACTTTTCCGCATATGACAGCATATGCCAACATTAATGGCATTTCAGAATACAAAAAAATAAACAAAAATATAATGAGCAATGATTTTGCCCTATTCCACTTTCTTCTCTAGTGCAACATTTCTTATTTATATGTTTTGACATTAGAAACAAAAACATAAAAGAAAAGAGCTCTGCAGGAACATTAAACTACATGCACTATGCAGTAGTAAAACATCAGGGACTTTATTGTTTTATTTACCTCAGGACACTAGAACTAAAATTTAAATGCATTCTGTGCAGGTAAAATAGCTAATTTACTTGTCAATATGTTAGTTATTGTACTTATCATAATATGAATCTTTTAAGTCATATTTATTGAGTTAAATACATGTAATACATTAAATACAAGACAATTAAAATCGAAAACATGAGTTATGCAAATATATTCACTGTGGAGAGTAAGAAACAGAGGGCATATTTGTTTTATTTGTTTTATAATCAGCTTCAACACACACAGTCAAAATATTTGTTATATACAAGGCAATCCTGGGTGAAAGCTTCATTTCATTTTTCATTACTTTCCTAGATGAGACTTACCTTTAGGCCAAAAATTTCAAACAAATTTGATTTATCATTAATCAATGTTTTATTGCTATGTTTCATGGAAAGACAATCTCTCACTCTTTGTAGTTGTCCATTTCTTATGGACTTCTGGTTGAATTGAATTTTCACTCAGTAGTTGTTGCTATGAATTTTCCAGAGGGACAAAACCATCAAACCCAAAAGAACTTTACTTGTGGGTGGAAAAATAAGCAGAAGTCCACTTTAGTTTCAAAAGCTTTATTAATGGCCGGTATTCCTTCATCTTCCTAGTGATATCAACAGAAAGGTCATTGTGTCAGCATATTGAAGTTTTGTTGGCTAGAGTCGATGCGCTCACTCAGAAGGTAGAGGCTATTTCTACTCCCTGTTTAGCAATGAATGTTGGTTCTAATATGACTGAAAGTCTTAATGCAGCACCAGATGAAGTATCGTTACCAAATGGGCAACGCTCTCCAGTATCTTCTAACGGACTGAACGCTCCTACACCTTTTATTAGTATTTTAGAACCTACTGTTGATAGGGTTCGTTTGGCTACACCTGTTTTAGCTAACCCACAAGAAGGAAACACGCATTTGGGTTCTACAATGCGTGGGGACCATAATGGATTATCAATTAACGAAGGGGTTCCTGTGATGACAAACTTTTTGGACAATATCAATTTTTTCAGTCAACAACAACACTCAAATATGGCATCAGTGACAGTATTGAACGGTGAGAACAACAGTTTAAATAGTAAAATTGATTTATTTGATTCCAAGTTATATAAATGTAGAAAATTACAGCTTGAAGTGTCATATTTAACTGAGTGTATAAGAAATAAAATAATACCAAAAGGGCTTCGCCAGTGGCGGTTTCCCGCTGGTATTGACTGAAAACTCTCCCTTCTATCAGGAATTAATCGATTTATTTGATAGACAGGGGATTGAGTTTTTACAAGCCCTTATAGCTTTTTATACTAAGGACATTCATAATTTGACAATTGAATTGAAGGTATTAGAAAATGAAATTAAATCTGATAGTGACTTTTTTCGTTACAAGTACGAATACTGCTGGATATATACCAGCATTGAAGCTAGTATGAATAAACTGCTGTTTAATAAGAAAAAGAAAATATCTAGGGACATAAATGACTATTCGAACAGAAATGCCTATCCAAGGCCGGTACAGAAAGTACAAACTGTCCCTAATGATAATATGGTACATGGCCTACAGAATAATGAGGTCATTCAACCATATATTAACAGCATTTCTAATGAGCCTAGTGAACAAAGACAAGCTCCAAGAAGGAGCCCTAGGCTCAATAACAATAACAGTAATGTACACAATCAAATAAACACTCCAGAAGCGATGGTTCGAGACAGCAATTACCCTCAAGGTTTCCAGAACCCTCCAGTAGAGGGTTCTAACCAGCAGGCCAATCAGGATTTTCGTGTGGTCAACAATTCCCGGGGCAACAATCGTCCCCGAGTCCAATCACAGAACAACACGAGGAACAAGAGGAGAGGCCGCAGGAGATGATAGACATTTGTAATTTTGGTTTACAACCAAGATTATTTAAGGGTACTACTTGTGACTTTACTGTTTATAATTATACTACTTTGGACATTAAGCAAGATATGGCAGATTTCCTGTCTAAGGACTTTACTTTTGTTCCTGGACGCCTAATGGATATAGGAAAAACTATCATAGATCTGAAGGTATTCGTACGTAAACTGAATTTAAATTCATTAATGGGTAACAACACTGCTATATCTAACATTCTAAGAGTTTCTAGTTCATATAATCCACCCCTACACCCTATTTTAAACACCTTTGAAAAAGTATGTGAGATGGATTTGTGGGCAATCAAAAATCAAGTAATGTATGGGGATCTAAGACATTCTAGTAATGTTTCAGCACTGGAATGGGATTTCATACATTTATTAAAAGATTGCAACATAAGGGTCATGAAACCCGACAAAGGTGGGGGAGTGGTATTTATGGACCATTGTAAGTATGTAGAGTATATGACAGAGCACTTAGAAACAGCAGCTTACGAACCTGTCTCTTTGAACGAAATACATGTTGCATATAAAAAGATTAATAACATCTTGCAGGATTTGTTCTTGGAAGGGTACATAGATTTAGATGTACATAGGTATCTGACTATGGCAGCACCAAGAATTCCAGCTTTTTTTGGGACACCTAAACTGCACAAACGTTTACAAGCACCCCCTTTTAGACCCATAGTCGACGGAAGGGGGTCTATTACTTACGCTTGCGCTAAATATGTGGACAGTGTCATAAAACCTCTCATAGAAAGTGAAGTTCACATATGTAAAGATTCTTGGTCCTTTCTAGAGAATATTAGTAAACAAAAGTATGTTCCTGAAGCTATATTTTTGACTATAGATGTCAAAGATTTGTACACGGTCATACCTCAAACAACAGGACTTACTTGGGTGAGGGAATACATGTTAGCTAAAAATGTCAAAGATGATACCATTTATTTGGTGGAGACTTTGTTGGAGCTCGTATTAACTAACAACTTTTTTGTGTTTGAGAATCAGTTTTATTTACAAACATCAGGTGTATCAATGGGCTCCCCCTGTGGCGGCACTTTTGCAAATGCCGTTATGGCATATTGGGAGTCTACTCTTTTGTTCAAAGATGAGTGGTTTTTAAAGTATGTCACCTGGTACACATGGTACCAGGATGATATATTTTGTATTTGGATGGGTGAAAGGGAAATTATTCCTTTATTTGTGGATAGGATTACTAAATTGACGAACTTCTTGGAGTTTACGTTTAACATAGGACTCACCGAGATTAATTATCTTGACATACTCCTTGTTAATGATAAAATAAATCATAGACTCAAAAGTTTAATCTATAGGAAGCCCACCTATTCAAATTCGTTGTTGCATTTTCAAGCAACCACCCATACCACCAAAAGCGAGCCGTCATCAAAGGTCAGGTCGTTAGGGCTGCGTATGGTGACTGATGCCCAAGATTTTGAAACTGAATGTAAAAAGTTAATGAATATGTTTAAATCAAGAGGATACCCTGCTGCTCTGATTTCAAGTATTATAACAGAAGTGTCTCGTAAAAGAGACGAAGGTCATTTTTTCCCTTTATTACCCGGTCAGGATAGTAATAATAGTCCTAATGTTTACCAAGATAGTTCCTGTACAAGTGGAGGTGTTATGGCTAAAGTGCATGCTAAGGACAACTATTGTACTAGGTTCTTGTATACATTTTCATTAGACTACAAGAAAATAAAAGAAATTATTAATAAGAATTGGGACATTATTAAAAATGATAGAAATTTAGTCGCTCTTTTAGGTGATAGGCCTAAAATAACTTACAGGAGAGGGGACAATCTTAAAACTATATTAGAGAGGTCCAAGAATAAGCAACATTCAAATAGACCAAAGGGTATGTTTAAGTGTGGTTCATGTGCACAATGCAAGCACATTAAAGTTGGGAGCCACTTTTGTATTAACGGTAAGGAATACAAAGTGAATTATCACTTCAATTGTGAAACTAAAATTGTCACATATGCGGCTTTGTGTAATCTTTGCAAAGCATTTTACATCGGCAAGACCGAGCGTAAGTTAAAGACCAGAATTTATGAGCACCAGTATGCTATTGCAAAGAAGGATGTCACAAATGCCTTAGCAAGGCACATTATGGAAAATAGTGATCATGAGTATTGCTTTGTTATTCTACAACAAAGAAATCCTGACACAAGAGGAGGACCATGGCAAATTTGTCTTGAAATTGACGAATTGCTATGGCAAATACGTACTAGAGCGCACGTTATGCCAGGTATAAACGAAGCACTCTCCATAAAATGTGTTCTGAAGTGGTTTTCTTACAACAGGTAGCTTGGTGATTTATAAAATCTAACAGATACCTTAGGCATAAACACATTTTCCGGTAAAACAGTTCATTTTACTATGATGCAACTAGTATTGTTTTTATTTAGTTTAAATTGAATTAAAGACAGGTACAAAACCGGTAGGTATTATTTTATTTTATTTTATTATATAAATATGAAATATAAAGAATAAAAGATAAAAAATAATTTCAAATTGACTGACATTTATTTTTGACACGTGTCAGTCAACAAGCAGTCAGGTTTAGGAGCGTAGGAGTTTACAGGTTCTGTTGATCAAATAGCGGGATAGCTCGCTATTATTACGCAACTTGTCCTACATTATCATATTATGTTTTTTCAGATGCGTTAGTGATTGATGCCTATGAGAACGTCATTGTTTTAATACTAACATGTCTAAGTACTTGTTAATAGTTAAACATACAAATATGTATGTGTTTTATTTTGTTAAGTACACCTAACTGGGTATTAGACCTTTATGAAACCACTAATTGTATATATAGTGCTTTATCTAACAATGACTTTACAAGCATTACTTTTTTAAGGTTGCCATGGTAATATTTAATTAAATAATGCAACCTTCTCGGATTGGACAATGCAATGACATCATTTGTTTAAAATAAGTCCTATTTCAACATCTTGCTGTTTGTCTGATGAAGGCTTAATATTTATTTTGCCGAAAGCGCTCACTTTTACTTGTATAATAAAAGCTGTTTTATTCAAGTCTGCTCTTATAGTGTTCCGTTTTGGCCTTTTACAAGGTTTTCTATATTGTTTCAGTTTCCCATCTCACTAGTGCATCAGACTATCTGTATTGATTTTTTATGGTGGACCTGATTTGTTTTGACTCTGAGAGTTAGATGTAGAGTATAGAGAGAATAATGGGCCCTTTCTATTGCATAGGTCACCTGCTGTAATAAAGTTATATCATTGGTCATCCATTTGATGAAAACATCTATAATGACAGACGTATCCTTGCCCTACAATGTATGTTCCACACATTTACATTTTAGTACATCTGGACTCATTTTAAAGGCTGTCAGTTTTCTATTGTAGACTTTTGATTTGCTTTATAAGAAAATTGTGCTGCATTTACGATACCTGAACTCCAGTATCTAAGTCCTTTAAGGCTTTTTGGTGCATGATAATTTGAGTAGGTGTTGGGGCACAAATAGTTTAATTTCTGTAAACTAAGAAGATGTGTTGATTTAGAAATTAATCACATGTAGGGATAATTATTTAAGTAAGAGAATTAAAAGCAATAATGGTTAGCCTTTAACATTTCATGAACATTGCAGCTACTACCATTTGTGTCAAATTCTATCAAAGACCATGAATCAATACACTTCTGGAAGGTTATCTAAAACTACAAACTTGTATTTTTATATTGCAACATTTTTATTTCCATTCCTAATAATCATCAAGCCTTTAAGGATTTATCTTTCTGACAACCATGAAAGTTCTTTGTGCTCTTACTGGCATCCTGGCAATAACAACATTTTTAGTTTATGAACCTAATCCTTTCCCAATCCATAAGGCGTGCCTCCCCCCATGCCTACCTTCCTTCTCTCACTCTGTGGACTGGGACTACCATCAAAATCTTGGACGGTCATTCCCCCATCTTACTGATCCAGTCCTCTTTACATGATGAGCTTCTTCTCACCAGCAGGGCCCTGTCATTAAAGCTTCAGCTGTATGAGGCAGTCAGCTTTACTGGTGTAGTGTAGCACTTCCTGAGGGAATAATGGTGAGCTGGTCACTGAATAATATGCACACACACACACACACACACACACACACACACACACACACACACACACACACACACACACACACACACACACACACACACCAAGCTCTGTTCTCCATTCCTCCACTGTCAAGCACCTGAGCTGCTAGATGAACTTGGGTCACCTGGGCTGTAGTTGGAGCTTTTTCTATCTACTGTACCAGCAAAGGGAGTCAGAATTAGATTTTTGTTTGGAAACCTTTTAAATTTTCTGAATGAAATTTAAAGTGTTTTCATTGTGTCATATATAAATGTTAGCACACCTAGATTCTGAAAAAAAACATGGTGTAGTATTTGCTATATTAGAGTATCAAAAAAGTTTGCTTGGGAGATCAGGAGGTCTTGAAGAGAAGCTTTGAGAAAGTGCTTAGCCAGTGGGAGCCATTTTTGGAATTTGCAGTTCAGGTTGTGGAGTCTCTAATGGTTATACACAACACAGGTATTATTTATGATAATGATTTCATTTTGATACTATATAGCAATTCTCTTGGGTTCACATACTAAATGGAAAACCAAAAAAACACGTAACACAGTGAAATAAAATGAACAAATTTAATGGTGCATCCAGTACTTCGGCTTTTGCCTTCAAAGGAATGACACTCCCACCATATGGCTTTCTTTTAAACAATTCATTAATTTAATTCAATTAGGAAATTAGGATTGTGCCTTTACAAAACTGATTAATGTATATATATATATATATATATATATATATATATATATATATATATATATATATATATATATATATCAAATCTAGCTTATATCAAAATAGGCCCTTTTACTTCTGAATCTATTTATATAACAAAAGGTTCTAAACAAGGTTGTCCCATGTCACCGATTCTATTTGTTTTGGCCACTGAAATACTGCCAAAGTCAATACACAATAATTTAAAGATAAGAGGAGTGGATGTTTATGATCAATATTCTTCTAAAATAATGCTCTTTGCTGATGACATATTATTGACCTTATCTAATTCTAAAGAAGCCTTAGAGGAACTGGATATACTGATTGAGAAATTTTATAGAACTTCAGGTCTTCAATTTAATAGAACAAAATCAATTTTTTTAATTTTAAATAAAAAAAAGAAATACAGGTTAAGGGAAACCACATAATAGGGAAACAGGCATCTACTCTAAAGTTTTTAGGAATAGAGTTATGCAAAGATCTAAACAAAATTACTTCAATAAACTATAGATATATCATTAACATAATTAAAATATGTGTGGAAAAATAGAATAAAACAATATTAACATTTGAAGATAGATTACAATTAATAAAAATGGTTTTACTACCTAAGATTCTTTATGTACCATTAGCAATACAGGTACTTCCTGAAAAGAAAGTCCTTAAAGAAATAAATACATGTTTAATAAAATTTTTATGGTTCCCCAAGAGGAATAAAATTGTCCTAACACATCACATTAGACCATGGAAACAAGGAGGACTAAACTTTCCAGATATTGAGACATATATAAAGGCATCCATATTTAAAAATATTACAGATTGGATAAATCCTAACTATTCCACTAACTGGAAAGAATTACTAACTGTGATTTTAATAAATGAGTTTGATTTACTAAATACATTTCAAATATCAAATAAAACTAATAAACCATGGTGCATTCTAAGTACCAGTATGCAATACAACATAACAAAATCCACTAAAACACATTTGATTAATTATATTAATTCATTCAGAAAACTTATTAATACAAATGTAGATTTAAAGCTCTAGATTTACCTTCTAACACCATTCATCATAGCAAAGAACTATCCACAGAAAATATATAGTGAAATAATGAATTCTTGGAAACAAAGAGGATTTATCTGTTGGTCACAATGCATCAAGGAACTAAAAGTATTGGATATACAAATAATTAAAAAAGTATAAAATTCCACAACAGGATTGGTTAACTTTACAAAGTATACTGATGTATTCACAAGCTGTATGCAGAATAATTAATAATTCCTCATTTAAAGACATACCAAAACTCATAATTATTCATATGGACTCATATACAATGATACTAACATAAAAAATATTTCATTTTTTCACAAAGAACTAATAAAATATAAAACAGCACCAAAAATATCATATCTCTTAAGCTCTCACTGGTAGCCTGCATTTCCCACTGAAAACAGTTGAGATATCTGTGATACCATGGACCTCTTTGAGGAAAAACTTCATGATAAAATCAAGTTTTAACTTTTGATTATTCCCTTAATTAAGGAAAGAGTTGATCTTTCATAATGGTATAGTCTTAATTTTACTAAACTTGGTTCCTGTAATTTTATTCCATGAATGCAGTGTAAAGCTACACAGATGTACATCCCCTCCCCCACAGGGGTAATGAGCTTGGAAAGGTAGATGGAGAAATGCCTGGTCCAGTGATCCTTAAATCTATGCTTTCTGAAGCTTTGGTCTCCTGGTAGGGTCATTCTTGGGAGAGTAGTCTTAAATAGTGGCCTGTACGAAGAAAAAAAGAAAAAAGCATGAACTCTATGATGACTCATTTAAGGAATAATAAAAACTTGTGGGAAAAAGGATATGAGGACCCACCACTGGAGACAGACCTAGGATTAATGTTTATGAAGAAATCACCTGGTTGCTAGGTATGCTACATAGCTCAGTTGAGACCAGCTTAAAAAGCAGACATGGAACTG
Organism: Protopterus annectens; assembly: GCF_019279795.1. Classification (NCBI taxonomy): domain Eukaryota; kingdom Metazoa; phylum Chordata; order Ceratodontiformes; family Protopteridae; genus Protopterus; species Protopterus annectens. The sequence goes on along the minus strand of NC_056725.1, from coordinate 1,104,897,632 downwards.
CTGTAACATTTCATAAACCACAAGGTTAAGGGCAGGGGTCCCCAAGGATGCCACTCAAGTAGCATGCAGGACTGAAACACATTAGGATAGAGCTATGGCTGTCAGTTGAAAATTTTGTCTCGTCACCTCACTGCTGAGAAGAAAACAGAACTATTACAAGAAACTTGGAAACATTTTGACTTAGTGATATCATTTCTGCTTTATAGTTACTGGGTCCTGCATGTGTTATTGACCACTATACACTCTGATTTATTTTTCCAAGTGTTTTGGGTTTCTATTACCTTGAGATGGAGTTCAGGGATGAGTTAAGACAGGCACTGGGTGGCAGTGAAGAGTTACCAAATAGCTGGGTAACTACAGCAGAGCTAGTAAGGGAGATGGCTAGAAAGGTGCTTGGTATCACATCGGGACAGAGGAAGGACGACAAGGAGACATAGTGGTGGAATGAGGAAGTACAGAAGAGTATACAGGCAAAGAGGTTGGCAAAGAAGAAGTGGGATTGTCAGAGAGATGAAAAAAGTAGACAGGAGTATAAGGAGATGAGGTGCATGGCAAAGAGAGAGGTGACGAAGGCTAAGGATAAGGCATATGAAGAGTTGTATGAAAGGTTGGACACTAAGGAGGGAGAAAAGTACATGTACTGATTGGCTAGACAGAGGGACTGAGCTAGGAATGATGTGCAGCAGGTAAAGGTGATAAAGGATAATGAGGAAAACATACAAGCGAGGAGAGTGTGTTGAGGAGATGGAAAGAGTACTTTGAGGGGTAGATGAATGAAGAGAATGAGAGGGAGAGAAGGTTGGATGATGTAAGGATCATGAAGTACAATGGATTAGCAAGGAGGAAGTAAGGATAGCTATGAAGAGAATGAAGAATGGAAAGGCTGTTGGCCCAGATGACATACCTGTGGAAGCATGAAGGTGTTTAGGTGAAATGGCAGTAGAGTTTTTAACCAGATTGTGTAATGAAATCTTAGAAAGTGAGAGGATTCCTGAGAAATGGAGAAAAAGTGTTTTGGTACCGATTTTTAAGAATAAGGGTGATGTGCAGAGCTGTAGTAACTACAAAGGGATTAAATTGATCAGTCACAGCATGAAGTTATGGGAAAGAGTAGTGGAAGCTAAGTTAAGAAGGGACATGATGACTAGTGAACAGCAGTATGGTTTCATGCCAGGAAAGAGCAATACAGATGCAATGTTTGCTCTGAGAGTGTTGATGGAGAAGTACAGAGAATGTCAGAAGGAGTTGCATTATGTTTTTGTAGATTTAGAGAAAGCATATGACAGGGTGCCTAGAGAGGAAGTCAGGAGTGTCAGAGAAGTATGCAACAGTGGTACAGGATATGTACGAGGGTAGTGTGACAGCGGTGAGGTCTGCGGTGGGAGTGACGGATGCATTTAAGGTGGAGGTGGGGTTACACCAAGGATCAGCTCTGAGCCCTTTCTTATTTGCAATGGTGATGGACAGGTTGACAGACGAGATCAGACAGGAGCCCCATGGACTATGATGTTTGCAGATGACATTATGATCTGTAGTGAGAGTAGGGAACAGGTGGGGACACACTGGAGAGATGGAGATATGCTCCAGAGAGAAGAGGGATGAAGGTCAGCAGGACTAAGACAGAAAATATGTGTGCGAATGAGAGGGAGGATAGAGGAATGGTGAGGATGCAAGAAGTAGAGGTGGCGAAGGGGGATGAGTTTAAATACTTGGGGTCAATAGTTCAGAGTAACGGTGAGTGTGGAAGAGAGGTGAAGAAGAGAGTACTGGCAGGATGGAGTGGGTGGAGAAGAGTGTCAGGAGTGATTTGTGACAGACGAGTACCTGTAAGAGTGAAAGGTAAGGTCTACAAGAGGGTCGTGAGACCAGCTATGTTATATTGGTTGGAGACAGTGGCATTGACAAAAAGGCAGGAGTTTGAGCTGGATGTGGTAAAGTTAAAGATGTTAAGATTTGCACTGGGTGTGACGAGGGTGGACCCGATTAGGAATAAGTATATTAGAGGGTCAGCGCAGGTTGGAAGGTTTGGAGACAAAGCCAGAGAGGCAAGATTACGTTGGTTTGGACATGTTTGGACATGTGCTGAGGAGGGATGCTGAGTATATTGGGAAAAAGATACTAAGGATGAAGCTACCAGGTAACAGGAAAAGAGGAAGGCCTAAGATAAGGTTTATGGATGTGGTGAGAGAGGACATGCAGGTGGTTGGTGTGACAGAGCAAGATGCAGAGGACAGGAAGAAATGGAAACAGGTGATCCGCTGTGGCGACCCCTAATGGGAACAGCCGAAAGAAGATGATGATTACCTTGATGCTAATGGATCACATTCCTAAGACACAGTAGTGTTAGAGTGAAATTAGTATTACTTCAGTCAGTGATGTTAGCCAAGTGTTACCTTCTCAACCCTCACAATGTGACCCAGAATTATCTAATTCTGTGATTCATATGGAGTTACACGTATTGGTACCATATTTAAGTACAAATATAAATTCTTTTTTTTTATTAGTCCTGTTACTCCCACTACTATTGGAACTGTCTGCATAACTTTCTTCCACATTGCTGTAGTTGCTGCCTGCATACAGTGTTATTTTATGACTTTGTGTCTCTGTTTTTGCAAGATGCTGCAATTGCTGGGTATATTAATTTTAATGATCAATGCTACTTTTGTCTTTCCTTCATAGACTATGACATCTGGTATCGCTCTGTTCAATTTCTCCAAGTCTTTTGAGTTTCTAATACCATGACAGGAAAGGACCACATTTCTATGTCAGGGTATAATTAAAGTTAATGAAATTAGTATTGTTTAAATCTTTGAAGTTAGCCAAAAGTGCTCTTTACAGCATGCTCAATGTGCCCCAAACTGTCTCCTTCTGTAATTCATAGGGAGTTACATGTAATGGTAGCATATCTATGAATGACTGTATATTCTTTTTTATTAGACCCATTGTTCTTACTACTATTGAAATTGTCTGGGTATATTTATTCCACATTGATCTTGTTTATGCCTGTCAATCCTGATATTTTATGATTTTGTGACTATGTAAGACACTAAATCACTAGGTGTAGTGATTTTAATCATTAATACTATGTTTGCCTTTTTTCATAGACATCTCTGTCTGGTTTTCTCACATCTGTCTTTTGATCTGTTGGTAATGGGTGATCCCACGTGATGTACATTTCATTATTATCAATAATGTTTTGTGGTTCATGTTTCCAATGTTTCTCACCTACTTCTATATTGTAGCATTTGCACAATCCCTAATGCAGCAGTCTTGCCACATAATTTTTTCAGTCTACAGGCCCTCTGCTATGAGTGTATCACATCAAGCAAGTGTTTTTTTTTTTTTTACTGAACCAACATTTATGTCTTTCTCCCACATGCTCAGTGGACTTTGTAAACCATCATCCTGGGCTGCCATTATTAACCTTTCAGCTTTTAGTTTCATCTCATCTCTCCTTAACTATTCCTGCACCAAATCCTGATCAACGTGAGGTTGTTCCGGGAGATCTCTATACTTGCCACTATATTTATGGCTTTTCCATATTTCTTTCCTTCTCATCTAATTCTTTTCTTTCTATTTGTTCTTTTGTTTTTTAACATATAAAGTTTGCTGTCTGATTTTTGTCTACTTCTGGTTTGATTTCCATTACTGATTGACACTGGAATGCTTCTGCTAAACTCAGCAGAGATGTCACATTAGACTTCTTCTACTCATGTTTTAAAACTATCACTGTTTGGATCTGATGAGGTCAGCATATATCTATGTAGTCTCATGACTGCAGATCGATACACGCATTCACATTTTTCTTTTTTTGAAAAAGGTTTTATTGGATTTTAACTGAACAAATTGATCATGATAATAACTGTATTTAGAAATGTATGAGCATTAATAAAGAACAATATAAACAAGAACAAAAGAACTATGTACAAGAGGGTCTACTAACAATGAAGAATCTCGAAAAATGTGTATACATTACGATTGATATGAGTATAGCTATTTTTGTTTATCAAGCAGTTCATATGTATTTACTTTCGAGGAGGTCCATACCTCCTTCAGAGTGAGGAATATATAATCTTGGTATACAGTGATTTTTAAATATCATTTAATAAGAATGACACTTTTTTTTTGTTTTTCTATCCAATTAATCTAATACCATTTGGGGCCAGTCAATCACACCAAAACTGTAAATTAGAACAGGAAAAGAAAATCGGTTTATAGCTTGGACTTTATTCCTAGATATCAATGAAGTATTTTGTGTTGAGGTTTATTTGCATTTGTTCATGTTTTATTGTCAACCTTTGTCAATTCCCAAATATTTATATACTCCTTCCTGCTCAAATTCTTTTATATCACATTCCTGACCAAGACTGATATTTTTTTTTGAGACTGCAATGTTCCTGCTTTAAATGTTGCTTTTGCACATTTATCAAGACGAAATTACATTCTTATATATTCTAAGAAAGTTTTAACTACTCGCAGTTGTGCTTTGAACTACTCATCTGATGAACTACAAACAAAAAGTAGATGAGAAGTCTTTAAGAAAGGTTGCTTTCTGGGAGCCAAATTATAACCATGACGTAATCTGTTAAATAAACATCTTAATGGGTTAAGGGCAAGACAGAAGAAGAGCAGTGACAATAAATCATGCTGGAATGTCTCCCTCTGAATTTTTATCCCTGGGATAACAATTTGCCCTTTGTCATGGCTTAACTGCAAAGTGGTTTGCTGCTATTTCATGGTCACTGCAATTTAATTGATCAATATAGGATACTTCTTATGCATCTGTAAGCACTCTTTTAGCCATGAATGTGGTATGCTGACAAATGCTTTCTTGTAATCTATCCCCTTTTCACAACTCTCTATTATGACTTTAGCAACAAATGATCCTTTGTTCCATATGGATTTCCTTTGTTACCCTTTTGTTCTATTGTCATGACTGAGTTTTTTTTCTAAAGGACTATAAACTCGGTTTGCATCAATTCCAGCATATAGTTTGTACAAAGTTTGGCGGCACTTTATTGTTCTATAGTTTTTATGACAGTTTACAGGTTCACGCTTAAGGTAGAATATTGTTTTTCCTGATGTTAAAAAGGTTGTTGTCTGTTTGGGATGTCTATATAAGTAATTATTTCTCACGGCTAAATCATTGCGTAAAGATGTTAATACTTCTAGCCAGAAGTTAAGTACTGTATCTGGGTCCGGGGTTTTCCACTGAGGAAGTTTTCTTAAATTTGTTTCATTATCTCTGTTCATTTGAACTCCTTACTGTTTCTTTCAAATTTTCTTTCCATTCAGCATTTTTCTCATGTTCCACAGCATCTTCATAAATATTTCTCGAAAATGTGTCTATTTCTTCTTTTTTGATGGTGTTCCTGTCCCTTTGGCTTTGTTTCCAAGGTCTGTATAAAACATTTAAGGCATCGATGAATTTCTAATTTTGTAATTTTTCCTGTATGTCTTTTATTTGCCTGTGCTTATATCTTTAGTTTATTATTTACAATAGTGTATGACAGATTATGGTCTGTTCTTGTACTGTGCATTGCTTTTACTATGTCTATCTTCCTTAGTATTTTTGTTGATCTGTTCCCTCTTCTGTATTCTTCTAACAGTGGCATTTCTTGTCTTAACTAGTTTACAATTTTCTCTATTCGATGCTTCCATGATGGCATTTTATTTCTTACTTCCTTTCCCTTATTGCTCTATGTTTTTGTAGTAAAACTTCATCTGTTATTAATTTAGCTGCACAGAAATACCCCCTATTTATTTCTAGTATATCACATGAATTTCTGTTAATAGTTTTTATTACTGTGTTCATCTGTTTTATCAGACTGATAACATTCTGGGTTTTATTTACTTTCTGTAAGCTATTTTTTTATCAACCTTAATATAGGTCTATCCATCTCTATTAAATTAAGCAACTCCTCCCTTAGATCATTTTCTTCCAAACCAAGAGCTCATTCTTTCCTGTATGTTTCCTGTGGGCATGCTACATGAAGTTCCAGAACATCTTTCTGTGACATATCCTCTTTAGCTGCATCCTGCATCATCTGCTGCACCTGATGTTATTGGATTTCCATCCATGAGCTTGAAGGAGAAGAAATTGCAATAGTCCAAGTAAAACACTGCCATTACATTAACCACTGTTGCAGGATCCAGATGTGGAAAATAATGCCTGACTTAGACTGTATTCTTAAAATGGAAATTAGTCACCACCAGCCTATTTTCATCAAACACCACTCCAGAATTACAGGCACAAGACACAAAGTCAAATTTGCAGTGTAAAGGATTCTGAGTAAAGGAAGAGATAAATAATGATGTGCAGCAACAGTTCCGCTGTTTATATGGGATTCAGTTAAAATCAGTTATGAGCAATCCTGCAAAGAATGGACTCCAATCCTGTGAAAAAAAATGGAATCCAATATTTTGTTTTATTGATGTCGAGGTCTAAATTGTTGTTATTGCACCATTCAGTCAGGGAATTGACCTCATTCCTATACCCACTCCAGTGGTGGATTTAGGCCTGGGTGCAGTGGCGCATGCCTCCCCCTTTTAAAGTCGATGTACACTGGTGGCAAGAAGATTGGTAGGCATACCCTATGTAAACTATACCCAGCCATAGAGTAGCAAAACAAAAAAGTTCTCGTTCATTGGGTCATTTGCCAATGAGCTTCAGGTTTTTAAGTTCACATCACAGTGCTATTCATTTCAGCACTTTCAGGGAGGGGTGCGTGATGACTGATTCAGTCTAGAATCCACAGTTATTGGCTGCAGGTGTATTTGGTGGGCTGTTTAATTCCCATTGAATACAGCTGCAGTCAAATCTCTTTTGTTATTCTTTTTTTTTAGTAGAGCTGCTGAGCGACTGTTTTGCTTTTCAGCTTCTGTTGCCTTTTTAATTCAAAGGTTCTTTCTTTTGCAATGGGGTCAGACTAGTCTGTTTTAGCTTTAGTGCTGTTGTCCAACATGATCAGTGCGGTAGACACATACCAGCCTGGATCAATTATTAAAAAACTCAGACATCACTACCGGAGAGCAAGAACCAAAATCAGGTGGACTGCACCAAGTAAAGGAAGAAATAAATTACATTATTGAAAGAAAATAAAAACAAATTTAGTCAAGCACTTTCATCTGATTTCAGCTTTCTGAAACTATACAGATGAAGGCACTTAAGCAAATTTGTTTTTATTTTCTTTTAACAATGTAATTTATTTTTTACTTTACATGGTGCAGTCCGCCTGAGTTTGGTTCTGGATTACTTATTCCTGAAGTGTTCCTGTTCATTTTATAGGTACCCAGATTACTGTACTCTAACAGATCGGAAATTAAGCATTCTTTTTGTTTATTTTTTGTGAGCTTGAGCTGGAGAGATTCGGGAGTGAAACGACCAACTGAATAAAGGGTTCAATGTTCAGGGCAAGAAGCTCATTTTAAGTTTGCTGCTGCTATAATCTGAACTCAAGAAACGGTAAACCAGTATTTTCATCCCTGTAAAAAAAGAAAGTTAACAAAAAGTGTGTGTGTGTGTGTGTGTGTGTGTGTGTGTGTGTGTGTGTGTGTGTGTGTGTGTGTGTATTACAGGGACCCCCATTCTCTGTTAGTGCAACATTCTGTTCATACCAAACATAATGGGGGGAACAAAGGCCAAAAAATAGGGACAGGTTTTAAATGTTGCCCTTGTAAACTTAAATTGTTGCTAGAATAACATTTGTATTGGTATGTATTTTCTAAAGGATATAAAGTCTAAAATGGGAATACATGTCATTGTTTAGGAGCTTCAATCTTCAAGAAGTTAGTTGCCAGGAAACCATGAAATTATGAGGAACTGATGAAAAATATGAGGCACAAATCTGAATATTCTATTAAAACCTGGACAGGTGAGAGGTACAGACTCCTCCCAAGTAAGATGCAAGTGTTGATAAATGCATTAAAAACTAACCTTATGAGATCTGAGATACCTTAATAGATATATCAATAGTTAACACAGCACATGGTGATTGGAGGTGTAGATTTATTTAGGAACCTGGTTATATGGGTAGATCCAGCTTTGAGCTTTTCTAATCTTATCAACCAATTAGTTGATAGTGATATAACTTTATGTTCTATAACAAGATTTAGCAAGTCTAGAAAGTCAGAAATTAAGTCATTGTTTGTTATTAGACTCACACTAAAGTTTGAACAATATGGAAACCTTATAAGAAAACTAGCATGATTAAACTAGAAACAGTACAGTGGAAATATACTAAGGGCATCTGTGGATGTGAAACTAAGTTATGAAAGGCTAAAATATCTGAACTTGTAGTGTCTCGTATAGATATTTAAGAGAAGACCTTATTCAGGTATGTAGGACATTTAGAGCCAACTACATTTGGAAATGTTTGGGGTTATCAAAAAGTAAAGAATCATCAGGCAAGAATCATCAGGCAACGATGCTGAAGATTCTGTAGGAATTAGAAGTCTAATAATTGGTTCGCTGAGAGAGCAGATGATGCATGGAATACACTACCAAATACATTAAAGCAAGTACTAACAGCTTGAAGACTTACTAAGGTAGCAACTGTTTTAGTATTAGCAGACTAGAAAGATATTATTGCAGATGCTTGAAATATTTGTAAAATTCAGATTATATAATATTCAGTGAATAAAAAAATGCAGTATTTGTTAAAAATATCACAGGATGGATGTCACTATTTGTTTAGTCACACTTGCCTAAATTAAGTAGTATCCTGCAGTGAAATGCCCTAGTGATCAGGCTGCATTATACTAATCAGTGTCAGTGCATGTGAGATGAGTTAAATGTTGATGTAAAAGATCCTGATACAACAAGGCATCTATTAAATAGATGAAGAAGTTCCCCGCTGGCCTGTCAAATCTCTCAATATAGTATAAAAAATACCCTCTCAGCTCTTCTGATGTGGCTACCAGCCTAATGGGACTAACTTTTCTGAAAGGATATGCAGCCTGAAGCTAAAATGTTTTATAATAACCAGATGATGAACATAGTAAAACTTTTAAAGTTATTTGATTTGATGAATTACCATGGATAGTCATTAACATTAAATTTTTTTTAATAGACCTTCCTTCAATATGGGACATTGAGGAGCATGAATTTTTTTTAATAATCAAAATGTTCTTTACAATGAACTTAGGTGTGTTTGGGTGTCTTGGTTACTTTAATATGATAGTACAGGAGCTTGTTGCTGTAGATCACTGCTACTAAATGCCAGTTAGGTGTTACTGTGGATATCTCAGAAGACTGAATTTTGGGGGTGTGCATCCTCCTCATCCTCCCTCTCCTCACCACACATATATTCTGTCTCTTTAGTCCTCCTGACCTTTTCCCCTTCTTCTCTCTGTAGAGCATCCATCTCTCTCCAGGGTCTCCTCCCTTTTTCCCTACTCTCAAGGAGATCACAATGTCATCTGCAAACATCATAGTCCACGGGGACTCCTGTCTGAGCTTGTCTGTCAATCTGTCCATCACCACATTGTAAAACATAATTGTAAAGTGAAGGGCTAGTTGTTAATTTAGTATAGTCTCACAATCACCAGTAGTTTTGAAACTTTGTTGTTTGTTGTCCTTTTTTTTTTTTTGCTGCTGTTAATGGTTCTATATTATAGCATGCATTAATGCAAGCCCGAGTTTTAAGTGTCATACCTTATTTGTTTGAAATGTTCTGAAATTGGCAGGTTTGTCAGTATTGGGTCATATGTTTTGTTTCATTGCTTTCTGGAAAAATGTTCAAAACTATAAATTTAAAACACACTCTAAAAGGTGGTGCTGTGTTATGCAAGGAATATAATTTAATAAATCAGGAGGGTGAATCAAAGAGCACATACATGTATGCATGGTCCTAAAAATGTGTGCAGGTGCCAATGGTTTGAAAACAACCCAAAGGTAAATACATCTGCCACTGGCCAGATGTATTTTAATGAATGTGAGCTTCAAGACCAGCCAAGTTTACTGTTAATGCTTAGTTGTTTTTATTGTGAGGCTTATTGTTTTGTTTATCAAATGGCTACCAATGTTTGTGCTATACAATTTGAAATACAAGTTTTAAATTAAATCCAAATATCTGTAATCATGATGGATGTAAAGAAAAAAAATAGTAAGCACACTGCGTTTATGGTAAATGGGGAGAAATAGCCAAGAAATTGGACAATGGAATAGCTTTCAGGGGGTGCTGTGCCTGTGTATGTGTGTGTGTGTGTGTGGGGGGGTGATCTATTACCCTGCCTAGGGCCCCATTTGTTCATGATCCAACTCTGGATACCACAAAAAAGGTGAGTTATTTTCCGAAATATTGTGAAGATATGCCATTTGTTAATAAATATACTAATAACTTGGACCAGAAGGTGTTTATATGGTATTCCATGGTATGAAATGAGTTAGTAAAGCTACAAGAAAAAAACAGCAAAGCTAGAATTTTTCACTCTGTAACATTAAACTGCCTGTAATAGAGGTCCATGGGATATATGCAAATGACCCATTAAGGACATCGTGTTTCAGCTATATGGCTTCTGAATGTCCATGTCTTTTTTCTTTTTAAGTCTTAATGGATACATTCAGACCAATAAAGTCAAACCTCACTAGCTGTGGACATGCATATTTCAGCCTACTTATGACCTCAGGGCAGCATAAGTGGACTGTCTAGCTACACTTTAGGACCCCTGTGGCTTTATTACAGGAGGTTTAAGATATCATACAGTGAAAAAATCTAGCTTTGCTAGTTTTTCTTGTAGTTTTTTACTAATTTGTCTGTGTGACCATTTTACCTTTTTTTTGGATGTTAATTGGGATATTTTTCAGACACCTTAATGGTTAGCAATATCAGCTGGGTGTAAAGACTCTGTGTTTGTAAAATGTAGCCAAAGAGCATAATGGTCAACAACAGATAGCTCACAATCTTCACTAGTTTTCATGCCTCACTTTCAATATATTTCCCAAAGAGAACTGTTTATTTGATACTAAGCCTCTCCCATCTTACTATGTCAGAGCTGCTCCCAGGACTCAGCCTTATTTGCTTCACTTTCTGTGTCTTCAATACATACTTCCCTGCACTACTTTCTTACTGTATTCAATGGGTAATAGCATCTTCAATCAGCTTTGCATATCAGGCATGTTATGCCTGTTTCAGTGTCCATATCAACATACAAATATTCTTCCATTTTTTCAAAGTACTTCAAACAGCCAAGCATAACAATTTCCTTTTAATATCACATGCCAATGAGGGCAACAGTTCTCATGTTGCAACATGATGGCATGTTCAGCAAATACACTACATTTGTAAAGCTTCATAACAAATGTGAAGATGTGGTACATTTGAGACTCCTAATTATAGGTTCATAGGTTGTTAGCCTTAATGCTAAGGGGCCATTAAGAATCTCAGTCCCAGCACCCAATACTGGTAGGAGATTAACAATGTCTCCATTAAGTAAACTTCCCCCTTATGGCATGAGTGAAATGTTGAAAAAACTTGTACTGCTGTGTGCTGCACAGGAATGACCTGTTTCTACTATCACATTCACAGCAAAATAAAGTGCAACTGATTGTATAGTGCTGTCTTTTCACACGTGATATTCAAACATCATATGGTGATCTTTCCACATCCCCAAACCCAGAGTTCCACTTTCCCACTCCCACCTTGGGAGTCAACTAAACAGACTGCACCCCCCCTTTTACAGATTCCTGGATCTGCCACTGCACTCTCGTCATCACCACTTATGAGCCCTACCACTGTGGTGTCATCTGCAAATTTGATGATGTGGTTGTTGCTAGCTTTTGCAGAGCAGTCATGGGAAAGGATTGTGAACAGTAGAGGACTCAGCACACAGCCCAGGGGTACTCCTGTGTTAATTGTAATACTTCCCGAAGTGTTATTACCAGCACAGGTCCTTTGTGGTCTTCCAGTCTGAAGATCAAGGATCCAGTTGTACAGCCATTTATTTATGCCAAGGTTGATTAGCTTTTCTATAAGTTGCATTGGAATCACCATATTGAATGCCAAGCTGAAATCTATGAACAACAGCCTAGCATAGTTGTTCTTCTCTTCAAGATGCTCCAATGTGAGGTGAAGTGCCACCAAAATGGCATTAGCAGTTGATCTATTTGTCCAGTAGGTAAACTGCAGTGGGTCAAATGATTGGGGTAGTACTGTAGTCAAATGTCTTTTAACCAGTCTTTCGAAGCATTTCATTACATTTGATGTAAGGGCCACTGGCCTGTAATCATTTAGGCAGGTGGGGTTAGCTTTTTTGGGCAGATGGATTACGTTGGTAACTTTGAAGCATGTTGGTACTTTTTCCTGGATAAGCGAGGTATTGAAGATGTCCATCAGGACTATGCTGAGGTGGTCTTCACAACCTTTCAATATTTTTCCCAGAGTGTTGTCAGGGCCAGCAGCCTTCCTGGGGTTCACTTTTCTCATTTGGTTCCTTACATCCACACCACTGAAGTTAAGTACTGCCTCCTTTTGGTCATTGAGAAGTTGTATAGCCTCCAGGCTGTTTTTCTCTTCAAACCTGCCATAAAAAGTGTTTAGATTGTCCAGACTTTCAGTGCTATCATCACACTGAGCTGACTTGGTCTTGTAGTCAGTTAGCTGTTGAATACCATGCCACAGGCTTCCTGAGTCTTTCACATCCTCAAAGCATCCTTGTATCCTCTTTCAATACTCCCGCTTGGCCTTCTTGATATCCTTTTTTACATTAGCCCTTGCCACACTTAGATCCTTCTTATCCTTTGCCATGAAAACAGTGTTTCTTGCCCTCAGCAACTCATATACCTTGCTGTTTAGCCATGTTTTTTTGGTTGTCTCTTACTTTAATATTTTTGATGCTTGTTGCATCCTCCACGCATTTGGCTATATAAGTCACAGTTTACTCAGTATATTTATCTATGTTCACCAGATTGTTCACCGTGACTGCATCCCTGAAGACATCCCAGTTTGTAGTTTCAACGCAGTCTCTGAGTCTTTCCAAGGCTCCTTCATTCCAGACACTAATTTGTTTCACAGTGGGCTTATCTCTGATCAGGAGAGTTTTGTAAGTTGGTATTAGTTTTATAGAGATGTGATCAGAGCCACCCAGGTTTAGTTGTTGTACAGCTCTTTATGCCCCTTTTATGTTAGTGTAAGCCTTGTCCAGAATATTTTCTCCCCTTGTGGGAAAATCCACAACTTAGTAGTAACTGGGTAGCACCTCCCTGAGATCTGCTTTGTTGAAGTCACCAGCTGTCATAAATGTACAGTTAGAATTCTTGCATTGCAGCTCACATATAGTATTATACAATATACTCAGTGATTCAGTGATGTTAGCACTCAGTGGTATATCTACAGCTGCTACATAGACACCATTTAGTTTTCTGGGCACATAAAAAGGTCTGCATTTCATTATCAGAATTTCCACATTTACAGACCAATGTTCATTTACAGTGCTACAGTTTTTGCACCAGCTTTTCCACACAGAGCTAGGGTCCTATCAGCTCCAAACAAAGTGAAACCATCAAGGCTTACAGCACTGTCACTAATCCTGATATTTAGCCAAGTATCTGTAAAGATTAACAGACAGGAATTGCAGTTCTGCAGTGAATACTGCCACAAATGGAGAAAGAGACCTCAAAATACAATTGGCTTTGAAAACTGAAAGCTGAAGAAAGTTAGTTGTCACGCTGTGAACATGGCATTCAACCAAAATTCAACATCTAAGGGCAAAATGGCAGTGAATTTATTTGATGCAGAGGTGGTCCATAACACAAAAACATTAATTATTTATGTGCTTATTTATTTGTGTATTTTTTTGATTTATTTAACTTATATAGGTATGCAAACAGGGCAAAGGTCTTTTTTTAGTCACGACACAAGACAGTTCGGAAATGGTGTAATGCAGTATAGAGATAACCCACAACAACAGTTTACAAATATAGTTTTCCAGGTACATAAAAGTGGAATGCATTAAAAATCCTAACTGACTGCATACCAAACATGGAACACGAAAGTTCGACATGCATAAGGTCAACTCCAATTACTGCTGCTATTCATTAGTAGCAAAAATGTTGTAGAATGTTGTATTAGATTGCAGTACCGTTGGGACTGTTTTTTTTTTTTTTGCCCTTTCTCCACTGTATTGCAGTCTTGTACTTAATATGTATAAGTAGCAGGAGGTGTGGATGGGCTGCCCTCTGCATAGAACTTTATTTGTCATTATTGGGTGCTCATGTTTCAACATTTTGTGATCAATGTTTTGGTATGTGGTGTTTTGGCTCATCAAGATTTTTGAATGTATTACTATAGTAGTTTATATCACAGGTGTGCAAAAACCATTACTCAGAAAATGTGTGGTACATAAATAATTAAAAGGTGGTAGGTTCAAAAATTTGGTGGCACATATAATAAACTAGACACAGTTTCCATAGGTTTAAGGACTGTTCATTCATTTATTTTATTTATTTATTTATTGACATTTGTTAACCGGGTTAGTCCAACTGGGCTTGTGGCCCGTTTTCAGCAGAGACCTAAGGAGAAAATCTCCAATACATAGAACAAAAATTATAGAAAAAGTAACAACTTTATAATCAAAAAAAAATGTAACAATAGAATAGCAATGCTTACAGACAATAACATTTTTTTTTACACTTGACTTACACATTACACTTGAGTAGTACAGCTGACAAAAGCATGCTTATAAGCTCAACAATTTTTGATGGCTGTAAATAGCTCATGTGGATCAGACTAGCAGTAGGCTTGCACTAAGGGTCTCATTTAGATATTATAGGATTGTGGTTGATTTTCTTATTATTTATTTTATTTATTTATTTTATTTGAATTTGTTGACTGGGAGAGTCCACTGTGTCACAGCTACCCAGTTTAAGTGGAGGCCTGGGAAGAAAAGCTCCACAAATAGTTACATTCATGGCAATACATGTTATATAATTTTTGACAGAATATAGTCTTGGAAAAAAAAAAAAAAAAATATATATATATATATATATATATATATATATATATATATATATATATATATATATATATAGTAAGCCAGAGGCTTGCATGCATAACATTCTTTAAGAAGGATATACAGACATATAATAGATTGGAAAGTATCATATCAAAATCAATTTATGACCTTTGAGCAGCTTTGGCAAACATAACTCATACTAGGTAGTAATTTCTTTGTCAAGGTTCCGTTTGAAATCTTTAAATATTGCAAGTAAAGGATGTACAGAGGTTACTAGTTGATTTAGGTAGTTGATTTAAAATAATTTGAGTAGTTTTAGTGCATATAGAATATAATTGATTAGCCTGAATAGCATTTGAGTAGTTATAATGCATAATAGAATTCAGTTTTCTAGCTTGATGAAGTATAAAATACAACTGAGAAGGAGAATGGACAGAATACAAATAAGAGAATAGGGTGTAGTGCTGTGGGATAGTGTACTGGTCCTATATCTTTTTAAAGAAGGGTAAGGATTTAATAGTGGGGGGGGGGTAGATAGGAGCATGAGAAGGGCATTCCCATTTGGAAGACAGATGGAAGAGCAGGACGGATTTGAAGTTGTTGTGGTTTGGTATACTGTGTAGTGCAGGGTAGAGAGTTCTGTAGTTTGGTTATGGTGTAGGATAGTAGTAATTGGCCAGGGGGATGCAAGGGTTTGTGCACTTGTAGGAGGTTTTGGCTTTTGGATCTCAGGGAGAGGCTGGGTATGTAGGGTATTAGGGATTTGGTGAGAGAAGGACCTTCTGCAGGTTTGAAGATGAGTTTGTGGGCCGTTGTAAGTTGTAGGTATTTTAGGTAGTTGGGGAGTTCTAGCCATTTGAGGGTATGTGCAGAGTGCCAGTGATGGGATGAGTTTTTACAATTGGTAACAAATTTTCAGATTTTCTGGTAGCAGGATTCGAGTTTGGAATGCAGGTCAAGTTGTAGGTTGAAGAATATGGGAGCATCATACACAAGAGAGGGAAGAAGAAAGGTTGATACAAGGGTTTGTCGGGTGGAGGGGCTGAGGTAGCAGTTGTGTCTGTAGAGGATACTGATTTTTTTATGGGTTTTCTTGATTAAGGAGTAGATGTGGGAGTTGAATTTTAGGTTTTCATCAATGGTAATATTGACTAGCTTGGTAGTGGGAACAATTTCTAGAGGGGTCTTATTTTGGATTTTAATGGAGAATAGGTTTCTGTTGAATTGGGAGTTTTTGGTAGGAGTGAAAATCATTAGTTTTGTTGTGTTAGCATTTAGGGATAGGTGATTGGATTGCATCCATGATTTTGTTTTGGAGAAGGCTATTTGGATTGTAAGTAGAAGTTCGGACTGAGCAGATGATGGCATAGTCGTCTGTGTATTGGATAACTGAGGCATCAGGGATGGAGTGGTGGAAGTTGTTGATGAATATGTTAAAGAGGAGTGGGCCCAGTACAGATCCCTGGAGCTCCTGTGGGTGTGGGTAAGAAAGGAGAGGCTGACTCTTTCCATTGGACAGCTTGCTGGTGCATGGATAGGTAGCTGGAGAACCAGGTTAAGGTTGTGGTAGAGAGGTGTAAGTATGAGAGCTGGGACAGGAGTAAAGAGTGGGAGATGGTGTCAAATGCCTTTGAGAGCTCCAGAAACAGTGATGATATATATCTGCCCTTGTTACATGCTATGTTGATGGTTTCAAGAAAGGATAGGAGGGCAGTCATGGTGCTGTGGCCAGGGTGAAAGCCGTATTGAGTAGGGGAGAGGAGTTTGTGTTGGGTTAGGTATGGCATGAGCTATGAGTGGATAGTTTTCTCTAGTATTTTTGAGAGAGGAGAGAGTATAGCTATGGGTCTGAAATTGGTTGTGTCTATTTTTTTACCACCTATATGGAGAGGGATAATGAATGCGTGTCACCAGATGGTTGGGTCATAGGATTCTTGTATGGCTCTATTTATAAGAATAGATATGGGATAGGCTATAGTTTCAGCAGATAGTCTGAGGAAGGTTGGTGGTAGGTTGCTTGGTGTGTTGTGACAAGGTTTTACCTTTAGGAGTAGTCTTTTTTTGTGTTTGTGGAGACTGGTCTATGACTGAAAAGGGGAGAGAGAGGAGGGTGAGTGGGGGGTGAGGGGGGCAGGACGGGGTTGGGTTGGAGGAGGGTTTAGGGAAGGAGGAGGATAGTTTAGCTATGCAGTCTATAAATAATGAGTTGAATTTTGTGGCAGTTTCAAGGCTGGAAAGGTTAGGATTAGGGCATGGGTTGGCTTTATTCACAGTAAAAAGGCAAAATTAATGTTAACTTTCCAGATCGCAAATTGATGAGAACACTTTTGGACAATACAGTTTCAAGTTACTTATAGTTCTGAATTCAGACTGACAGTTTTGTTTTAAGCCACAGCCTCTCACCTGGAGCATAGCAGTTTTCTTTCAAGAGTTTACGTCAAATTACTATAAGTTGCTGAAGGTCTGTTCTCCTGTTGCTCACTGAGTGCATCCACTGGGCTTCCTTCTGTGATATCTTACAGCTGCATAGCTTCCTATAGTCTTGACTCAACTAAAATGCCACTCTAGGCCAAAAACTCCCTGTTCTGTGAAAAGAGAACATCTGTGTGGGTTTCTAGTTATTCCTTTACCAGCATTCTAGTCTTGGTCCACTTACATTATAACTTTTTGCCAAAAATGTATCTTCTGTGAGAGGCAAATTTGTCATTGAGGGTTTGTAGTTCTTTTGAGAGGATTCCACACATGAATTACATTTTGTGAACCATTTTTATAAAACATTTCCACAGTTAGTAGGTATATGTGTTGCTGTAAAGTTCAGCACAGCAAAACATCTAACATATCAAACAGCCACTGTGGTACAATTATTCTCAGCTTTCAGCCAACATACTAACTTCAGATACATGTAATAAAGTCCGGAATAGTGGTGATATACCCAACAAGCTAATAGCTGTAACTTTACATCTTTTGTGATCTTTAATTTAGACATTTTAAATGAACAAATTAGAACATAACATTAGTAACATTAACCATTTTTCTTAGAAAGAAGTGCATTAATAATTTTTAGATGTTCACAAAGTCCTTCCCAGAGTACTTGGTAGTCCCTCAGTAGTCCCGTAATATTCATAGCTGGAAGATAGTTCAAGGAGGCTGGGGCCTCAGTGAGTATGATATTATTTTGGGATATAGCTTGTCTGATGGGGGAACAATAATTTGAGTTTAGCAGTTTGAATGGCAGTAAGTTCAGCAGTTGTAGTGCCTTCTTCCTTATAGGCACCCAGTTGGCTTTGGCTATTGAGATACTGTGGCAGTGTTTTGTTCTTGATAGTAAAAAAAAGTGAATAATGTGTTTTCAGTTTTTGCAATATTGCAGATTTCTATGATGTGTTTAATGTAACAATTGGTAAGACATGCTCCTGTCTGGGTATTAGAAATGTATGCCCTACTGCCTTCTGTGCCACCAAGTTGAATGGGTTACATAACCTATGAGAACATTTAATCTGTGCTAGTACTTTTCACCTATTTGCTCTGTATGGTGAGTAAAAGGCAACTTACCATAGTAATGGCCCATTGCCACAAGTGTGAGTTGTCATCAGGGGCTGAGGCAGGCGAGCACCCCTTATTTAAGGGAAGTGCTATTGTTCTTGGCTGCAGAATCCATCAGCAGGCATGTCATGATGGAAATAGAGCCACAAAAAAAGGATAAAAGGGCTAACCTCTCAAATGTACAGATTTTTACAGAATGTCCTTTCTTTTGTTCTTATTGTTGGTCTGTTCCCATAGAATTTCTGATTGTGTGTATTTTTTATGCCAAATCAGTGTGGACTGAATTCACTAAATAATAACAGTCGTTTGAGTGACAGACTTTGTGTCTTTCAGCAAGTATATGGTAACCAAGACCTTTTATTCTAGCAACTTTGGAAGTTTATTGGAGCAATATTAAAAATTTGGCCCTATTTTGATGCATTGTACCCCATGCATTTTTTATACATATATATATATATATATATATATATATATATATATATATATATATATATATATATGTATGGAAGCGCTACAGAATCCTGAAAGCCCAAAATCCTGAGACCAAAATCCTGAAAATTCAAAATACTGAAAACTTAAAATCCTGAAAACACACATGATACAAACACTTACTATATTCCACTACAAGTACATACAGAAACATATTACTTTTCAATTATATGCAGGGGGGCAAGCCCCCCTGCACCCCCATGTGGGGGGCTGCACCCCCCACACCCCCTGCTACTTAAATATATCAACTCTGAGATTGCACATCACCACACTAAGTGCAATCTTGGAGTTGAGATATATATAAGTAGTAGCAGGTGTGGGGCAGCCCCCATGTGAGTGCAGGCTTGCCCCTCTGCTATACTTGCAAAACAGTAATATAGTTTGTGTTTTATTTCTTTTTGCATGTACTTGTGCTGGAATAAGTATCCTGTGTGTTTTCAGGATTTTGTGTTTTCAGTATTTTGAGTTTTCAGGATTCTGAACTTTCAGGATTTTGGTCTCAGGATTTTGGGCTTCAGGATTTTGAGCTTTCAGGATTCTGTAGCGCTCCTATATATATATATATATATATATATATATATATATATATATATATATATATATATATATATATATAGTGCAAGGCATACCTCTCGACTGAACAGATTTTTGCAGTGTCCAGATTTTTGCCTCATATTTTTGGTCTGTCTCTCACTGGATTTGTACTTTTCTAAATGTTTGTGGCAAATCAGTTGGGGTCTAAATTCATTAAATAATGGCAGTCAGTTCAGATACGGACTTTACGTCCTTCAGATGATGCATGGTAACCCAGGACCTTTTATTCTTGTAACTTTGTAGGCTTGTGACAGCAATATTTGAAGCTTGTTAATAATGTCGGGGCCTTGTCCCCTCCATTTTGTTTGTCTTTTTCCATTTTTTTGTGTTAAGGGATTATAGCTATGGTGAGAGGAATAATTAAAAATAAAAATACCACATACAGTACTGGCACACTAGCTATTATTAGGCAGGGGATTTTTTCCAGTATGTCTTACACTAGACTTATGAAGGGTGTGTACACTTATATATATATATATGTATATCTATAGTTATTAGAAAAAACATGCATAGCTGCATATTACATTGATAAGATACGGGAGTAACTTGTACATTAGAGGCATAGGGGGATAATATGTTTGAGGATAATTTGGGGCAAATTCGTGCATTATGATTGTATAAAGGATTTTATTAAATGCATGAATAAGTACCTGTCAACAGTATGTTGTTCTATTTAAATAGAGATAACACAGTTAAAACTTTATGTTAGGGCATAGTTTATGACTGTTGAAATCTGCATGAATTTCTTACATATGGTTTGTTTCTTTATTTGAGCAGGGTTGGTTCATGCACTTACTTAGGCAGTTAATCATGCTTTAATTAATTAAAGCAAGTTGGGTGGGGGAGCCTGAGTAGTGAGGGTTGATAAACTATTTTGTTTTCTTGTTAGCTTTTTGGATTGATGTACCAGTTGTAAAAGGTGTTTATTTAGGGCAGCAGCTATATCTCATTTGTGGCAGGTTGATTTATTATGGGGTTAAATTTTGTAGGCTGACTGCTGGGAATTCAGTAATTTTTTTTTTATGTTCCAGTGGGGGTTAAATGGTATTACATAATTAATTGTGTGATGGTATATGGATACAATGAATTTATAATAAAGTTGTAAGTTTAGTATCAAACTTTGTTAAGTTTCAGGCATGGTATTTCGGATAACCAATAGTATATAATTTTGCCTAAACATTTGATTATTAGATTTTGTACACCCCTTCTTTTGTCAAAGTGAGATTTTGTGAGGAAATTTCATGGCATTCTGGATCCCTCACAGCAAACTGGTCTTCAGGTGATTGAGCACAGTGCTGTTGATAGACTTGGAGCCCGGTTCTTATGATTTGGACAATGATCATTTAAATAACATGGGTTTGATTTGTTTAATTTGGTGGTGGTTATTTCTAGTCAAAACATTTTTCAAAGTCAATTGTTTCTTTCATAACCCAGAATTTATTTTGTGAGACTGCTGATTTGGAGTGGAATGGCAATGGCATGCCGGTTTGGCAGTGGCCTTATGGCTTCAACCGCCTTGTGTTCCCCCCTGTTTTTGTTCAGCAGCCTTCGCTCTCCTCAAGTTGGACCCAGATTTGACCAATGGCCACATCAAGGGGTATGTGGCTTGCAAGCATGCGTGTTTACCACCAAGTTCAAGGTAGCAGGTAAATACACCCGGTTTTCTGTGAGGTGGCATCTGGAACAAGCAGATGTACACCAGCTGGCTTGTGGTGATGATCTGATGATATTTGTTGATAAGTTCTATATGAATTACTTACAGCATCACTACTGGTTGTCTTGTTTGTTATCTTATAAAAGTTCACAAAGTCAATATGGCATGTTTTATGACTCAGGCTCAATGGTCAATGAAAGCTGTTGATCTAAATGGATGATCAAGTGTATCAGTGCTGTAGCCCAGGGAGCAGTGAATCCCAAAGAGTCAATAGTGGAGAGCTTGGGATAAGACTGTACTTTATCTGTAGCATGAAATACCATAACTGATCATCTGCTAGAATTTCTAATCAGTAGACCAATGAACCAGTAGAAGTCAAGGCTCTCATCCTGGAAGGCTAAAAGTCTAGTGACAACAGCAGTTGAAGACTACATTAAAAGTGGACTGTAAAAACAATTTAGTACTATATAAATACTATATAATAAAATAAACTCACATTAATTGATTTGAAATGTAATGGCAGTCAATCACAGAACATATCAATAAGAACTCAAGAACTATTTTCCCAGAAAGTATATGTAAAAGGTAAGCAGGGCGGTGAGTTGTCATGTTAGAAGATCTCATGGTCATGACATAATTACTCCATGTGCTGGAAGACACATGGAACTCTAAAAAACACCATTTCAACAATACATCTAATATGGAAAATGGTATCCTTTAAACTCATAAACTATTGTTCACAATTTTGAGAAAGCACACTGTCTAGAAGCTATACGATTGTTCCCTGCCTATGTTAAAGTAATATATGATGGTGCTGCAAACTATGGAGCAATTTGATTTGAGACTATTCAGCCACTGCAAACCATATTCAAGATGAACTATCTCTTGTGATCCTGAGGTTTGCATTTTGTGTCTTTGTACGACAGTAAAATCGGTGATCAAAAAACTTACATTCCAGTCCTAACACAACAGCTCAGCCTTCACTAACATTGCACACTTAATGAATAACAGAACAACTGAAATCAGCAAGAAACAAGACACCTTAATATAAGCTAAAATGAATAAACTGCACTGCTTTCTTTGTACCAATGATATCTTAATTTATTCTATAATAGCACTCAGGCATAACTATAATTAATCTTATTGTATCAGTTCCTGAGGTACTCAGAACTATACACTCATTCTGAACAAGTTACCTACAATCCAACTATGTTCCAATATTTGTTTTTTTAAGACAACAACTTTAAGTGCAAGGAACATGACATCACATATATGATTGTGATGTAACTTGGTTAATGTTTCACATTGAAAGACTTACCATTACTTCATTCATACATGAGCAGATGTGAAGTACACAGAAAACATAGCTATAGAAGTTGGTTGCTGTGAAAAAGAGGCAGTGTAGTCTCAAATGCTTTACATATTCTTCACCACCTTATCTTTGGGGAAAAAAAACAAGCAAAATCCTCAAGGCACATTCATCTGGGTTCCCACCAAAGGGATCTGTGAACTTCGTTTTCTCAAAGCATCTTGAAAGATAAGGAGAATTTCCTCTTAAAAAATAAAAATGAGTTTGCATGTTGGTTTTCCTTACTGCACTCAAGTCAGGCAGCCAATCTTTCCTTACTATAAAAATTGTTCACCCTTGTTAGGCTCCATCAACTATATTACAAGCAAGAAAGCAATAATTCCTGACAGTCTGTGTGTTGTGGCATCAGTCCTCTACACCCCTGCAAGGGCATTATTTACACAATAATGCACACCCTCAAGGGCATTATTGCACTTAAAAAATGGGCTGTTAAATTGTTTTATTTGTAATTACTCTATATATCCTGGATTCACTCCCATGCATTCAGCACACCAGGCAACAAGTGCCTTTCAGCACTCATTGTTTCAGTAGTAGGCACAGGTTTTACAGGATTGGATTGATAGCCTGATGCCTGGTGCTAGGATCCAACACATGACGCAAGCACTCAGGTCACTCCAAAGCAAATACAAATATGATTTAGTCATTGTACATGCTGGTGTGAATGACCTGAAACGTACCTCCCTCGACTACATGAAAAGAGACATAGAGGAGCTCTCTGATCATGTAGCCCAGGCTGGTATGACCCTGACCTTGAGCAGCATCTTACCCTCACCTAGAATGATGCCACAGTACAAAGACAAAATGATCGATTTTTAACAATTGGCTAAAATTTTGGTGTCATTGAAAGGGGATCCAGTGTCTGTCAGCCTGGGATGACATGCTCGACAAGCCACGTTAGCCGCTAGGGACGGCTTGCACCTGTCACCACTGGGCTTTCGGATATTGGCAAAGGCTCTTGCCACCCCATAGTGCCTTTTTAGGCAAGGCTCAAAAGTCAAACCCACCCTATAGACAGCACAAGGAACAAGAAACTATGGGTAATGCTGCTAAACGCCAGAAGTCTTAACCTCAAGATGCACACTCAAGCTCTCCTCAGTATGGAGAACATCGATATCTGTGCAGTGACAGAAACCTGGTTCAAGGCTCCAGAGAGCACCCCAGCACTACCAGGCTATACCTCATATCATGCTTTTCGCCCCAAAACCCGGACCGAACCACAAAAGGAGGGGAGTTTCCATATTTATCAAGGATATCCACACCTCCAGGTTAGTGGCATTGCGAAGTATCGGAGACCATCCATGTGCAACTAACAGTGGGCAAGACTGCTTTTCAGTTTATAGCATCCTACAGACCACCCTCTCAAAGTCAGGAATCCCATTCGGCTTTCCTGAAAACATTGGAGAACATGAAGATCTCTCCAAACACCATTATACTGGGTGACTTCAACTACCCAAACATTGACTGGGAGCACTA
Source organism: Protopterus annectens (assembly GCF_019279795.1). Taxonomy (NCBI): domain Eukaryota; kingdom Metazoa; phylum Chordata; order Ceratodontiformes; family Protopteridae; genus Protopterus; species Protopterus annectens. Next base: position 1,104,873,558 of record NC_056725.1, on the reverse strand, counting down.
CTCAAGCCCCAGCACCTTAGCCCAAAGATTCCTGGAAATTATAAACTCAAATGCTATGGAACAACTAGTCACCACTCCCACAAGAGGGGACAACATACTAGACCTGATCATTACCAACATGGGGACTCTATGCTCCACACCAGAAGTATATCCCTCATTGGTAAGATCAGACCATAAATTAATTTCACTGGATGTCCACATCCCAACCCCACCCCAGCCCAGAAAACCACAGTGAAAAACTTCTCAAAAGCGAACCTCTCACTTCTCAAAACCGAAGTGGAATCCTTCAAGGCCCCAGGGCCAGTGGAAACTACAGCCCAAACTGCAGAATCCTATATAAATGCATTCTACGGACATCTCCAGGAATGCATGGATCATGCTATCCCAAACAAAACCAAGACCCAATCATCCAAAGGCAGGCGTCCAGTCTGGTGGACCCCTGCCATAAATAAACTGTACAACAGAAGGAGGAAGCTACTACATGATAGAGCAAAATCCCTAATAGGGAAGGCATCTCTGATCAGTACTAGCAAAAATTACGATCCCTCATAAAATCCTCCAAGGCCAGCTTCAGAGAAAAAATTGCACAGGACACCAAAGACAATCATAAGGCTTTTTCAGTTATGTTAGAAACCTGGGATGCAACTCCCAGACTTGTTCTGAGTTGATTCTAAATGACAAAAATACACTGAACCCACAGACATCGCCAATATACTGGCAGACAGTTTCAGTGCAAACTTCTCCCCTCCCCAAAAGAGCAAGTATCTATCCCCGATGTGGGCTGCCTCCGAAACATCTCAAAAGCTCACGTGAAGGTTGCCCTTTCCAAAGCAAAAACACTGCTTCCATGGGACCAGATGGCATTCCAGGTTGCGTCCTACATGAACTACAAGAGGAACTAATCCCTCAAATAAAACAGCTATACAATCTCAGCCTCACTACAGGATATGTGCCCACAGAATGGCGTACAGCAACAGTGGTCCCACTCCACAAAGGTGGAGCCTCTATGGACCCTGGAAACTATTGCCCCATAAGCTTGACTAGCTTAGTCTGCAAGGCTATGGAGAGGATCATCATGGAGCTCATAAACAAAGACATTGGGGACCTACAGACACTAGATCCTACCCAGTTCGGCTTTGTCAAGGGCAGATCCTGCCTTTTGAACCTGGTTGACTTCTTTGAAACAGTCACCAAAGCCATAGATGAAGGGAAGGTAGTCCACACAGCCTATCTGGACCTTGCAAAGGCATTTGACACAATACCCCACTCGGGCATCATAGATAAGCTATCCAGCTTAAATATAAACCCCTATGATACAAGATGGGTCACAAACTGGCTCAAAGACAGAACCCACAGAGTGAGAGTTGCTGGAGCCATGTCAGACTCGAAACCGGTTACAAGTGGCATCCCACAGGGTTCTGTCCTGGGACCACTCTTGTTCGGTATATACTTTTCCGAGGTACAGGCAAATGTGGGAGGAATATGGCTCACCATGTTTGCAGACGACTGCAAACTGGGCGCCATAATCAACTCTCCAGCTGACACAAACATCCTTCAAAAAGGTCTCACAGAGACAGATAACTGGTGCCAGTGCCATGGTTTAAAGCTAAATGCCAAAAAACCCATTAAGTACAGAGAAAGTTATTAGGGACCTGGGGACCCAAGTTGATAGCAATCTCTCCTTTGAAAACCACATTGCCTAAGTTGTTAGAAAGACCTTCTACATAGCCCACCTCATCACGAAGGGTTTCACATCTAGATCAAGAGAGGTAATCGTGCCCCTTTATTCATCCCTCATCAGGCCCATCATATAATACAATGCCCCTTTTGGGATGTACCTTACCCGACACCTGCAGCAATTAGAAAGACCCCAAAAGTATCTCACCAAGAGGATCAAGGGTCTGAAACATATGCCATATGCTGCTCGGTTAAAACAACTCCAGCTCTACTCAGTTGTATACCGCCTACTTCGAGGCGATCTGTGCCTGACATACAAAGCTATGTGAAATCCAGAATTAATGGACATGCTCCACCTCAGTAAATCTAAATCCCTTAGAGCCACACGCTCGAGGGACTTGAACCTCAGCACAGAAATAAATAGAACTTGCTGGAGGGACAGGTTCACAACCCAGAGGCTCCCTTTGCTCTGGAATAGAATTCCAGTTCATGTGAGGCAGAGCACCTCACTGAATCTCTTCAAGAAGAATCTCGATAAGTGGATGGGGGATCATAGGTTTGTCCCAGGGATTACTCCCGTGTCACTATTAGACAGAGGCACAGTAAACTAAACCTTAAAAAGGGCACAGTATACTCAAATCAAGGGGTGGCGTAAGCCATACAGAATCGGGCTAGGCTTATAATTGCCCCAGGGCAGATAGCCTAGTATGAACCTATGAACCTATGAACCTATGCCCAACCCTCCTCAGAGGGTGCACCATGCACTTGCATGCACACACTCAAACCTAGGGCAAATTTAGAGTGTGAAATCCACCTACTGCATGTCTTTGGAATGTAGGATGAAATCAGAGCACCTGGAGGAAACCCACACAAACACAGGGAGGACATACAGACTCCACACAGAAGGCAGCCCAGCTGAGAATCAAACCGGAGAACCTCTTGTGTATGTATATATATATATATATATAGTACACAGCTCCCTTCAAATATATTATACTAGGGTGCTTCTTTAGAACTGCGAAGAGCTTACAGCATAAATTTCGCAGAAGATAGCTGTTAACATTGTAATGCTCTCCTAGCCAGCTTGTAGTAGGCTAACGATAACTGTTATCTCACCATTTGTAGACCTTTTTTCTGAGCAGTGCCTTATTATGTAATCCAGCCTATTTTGCTTTAAGCCCTATCAACCTTAATATCCCTATGCTACTTTGTTTTTGCTAATGTGTCTAAGTGTAGGTTGATAAGCATGTGTTGCACCTGACTGAATGCCTGTGTTGTAACCCTAATTATTGTAAAGCTGTTTCTTCTTACCATGTCATATTAATTTTTTTTCCTCGCTCTCTCTCCACTGTACCTAGCTTTCCATCCTACTATATTGTACTGAGACTTTCAGAGATTTTCTGCCTGGAGAATAAGGACCCCTTTCAAATACAACCAGCCAACTCAACCTTAATCTAAGGAAACTTGTCGCCCCACTTCAGAGTCCTAGTACCGAAGGGAGTAGGAAAGTATGTGTTTAACAAACCTAGATGTATGACTGACATATTAAAATACCTTATATCTGTATTTAATACTCTACCTAGCCAGGATGCCCGGCAGCCATGCCCCTCTCTACCCCTAGCAAACAAACCATTCTCCTCCTTGTGTAGCCTCCAGTAGCTATTAATCGGAGCCTTCCCTACTTTAATATTCACTATCTGTTAGTTGCTTCTGCTGCAATATACTTTTCACCCAGCAGGTGGCAACCTTCACTAGGCACGTTTCTCACCCATTCTACCCCATCTCTATCCTAGTATAACTTAGAACGCATCATTGCTGTATTAGATTGATTTTACGTCTCTTTCCATCCACCTCATTTCTCACTAGTGCACCCAAGTATCCCCCCTCTAATATCACTTACTCTGGAGTTCTACCTTCCTTTACCTACCTAGTAGTACCGTCATAGGAATTAGCATTCACAGATTGTTCTCTCAGAACTTCCATACTTAATTGTCTTAACCTGCTCTGTTCGCCTTTCGGGCTCACTCCATCCTCCTTCCCTACCACCAATTCCCACCCCCAGTGCTCCTATGCTTACACCTTTCTAGCCACATCCACATTCCCGATATCCAATCCAATACTGCTTCTTGTTAAGTAGTATACACTAGGTAATACATGACTCCTTCCTCATCATTACATACAATACCTCAAATTCACTAACCTACAACTTTTCCATCACAATGCCTATAGCACCCATGTCAAGATACATTAAACTCTTACTCTTATATTCACTTCTACCTCTCCTTTTTCTACCCTATATCCTAACAGCCTAAAAACATCTCAACTATTCCAATTTCCACCAACCCTTTAAACAAACATCCCTATTAACTATATCAGCCACCCATGAATACATTAACATAACATCAACAGCCAGCTATCTCTTCCCAAAGTATCATAGAGTTGCCCATATTACTTATAAATATATCAGCCAAGAAAACCCAAAACATATTTTATAAACCCCTAATTCACACACATAGACATCACCAACACCTCCTATTGGATGGTGACATTCATCCCAACCCAGGCCCCATCAACAATTGCCCCACTAACCCACATAGACCTAATCCCTCTACCTTTCACACCCCTACAAGGCCTCCTAACTCCCTCTTCATAGCTCACCAAAATATACAAAGTATAAACAATAAAGTTACTCACCTTCATGCTCTCCTAGAGATACATGCATTTGACATCCTATGTCTAACTAAAACATGGTTAAAACCTGCTACCCAAGACTATGAAATCACGCTCCAGGATACAATATTTTGAGATTAGATTGCCTGAACAAGAAGAGTGCGGGAGTAGCCATACTATACAAAGCAGGGCTCCAAGTTACTTCATTAGATATTCAACCACCTTCAGATACTAATACTGAAATCCTTATCACTAAGCTTCAGATTAACGCCTGTAAGTCCATCTACATTATATGCTCCTATCTTCCTCCTGGAAATAACATCACCACCCTTGAAAATAGCCTTAGCTGGCTTTCCATAAACTACCCACAAAAAACATAGTGCTAGGTGACTTTAATATAGACTGGAATAACTGTACTACTGTTAGTCCTACTACCCAAATAAACCTACATGGTTTCTCCCAAACAATCACCTCTCCTACCAGAATCCACAAACCCATCCATAAAGAAAGCACCTTAGATTGGATTCTAACAAATACTAATCCCCTAACATATAAAGCAGGCATCCTTCCAGATGACATTAGTGATCACTCACTAATTTATACAATTAGAAAAAAGACTAATATTCTCTTCCCAACCACATATAGAACCACTCGAACCAATAAACATTTCAACCCTGAAAGCTTCCAAAATGAACTTAGCGCATGTGATTGGTCACCCCTAAAACACCTCCAGCTAGAGGATGCAGTGACATACTTCAATACCAAATTCTTAGAAATCCTGGACTACCATGCCCCTACTTGTATTATCAGAAACAGGACTAAAACTGCTCCATGGCTGACAAATGTAACTAGGCAGAAAATTCTACTTAGAAAAAATTTGGGCAAAACGGTGTTCTACTAAAAACCCAGCTGATCATATAAAATTTAAGCAGCTTATAAATACTACTAAACATCAATACTCTTCGATAAAAGATACTTCAACTTTCAACTTCAACAAACTAACCAACATAAACCACAAAAATTCTGGACAGGTATCAATAGATTCCTACATCCAGGTCACTCCAAGACACCATCCCAATCAGGGATAGCCCATGAGAATACCAAACAAATTGCTGATGCCTTTAATACCTTCTTTACTGAAGCCATCCAATCACTTGCTAACTCATTACCTCTGATATCCTTTAGCCTGCCTTCCTCCTCAACTAGCTTACTGCCTTCATTTCATTTACAACCTGTTCCTACATCCCTCATCTGTACCCTTCTTCAAAAACTCAAACCATCCACCCCCTCAACTGACATATTACCTGCCAATTACCTGCAAATAGCAGCTAAAGTTATAGCCTATCCTATTTCTATCGTAATAAATAGAACCATAACAGAAGGAACCATCCAATCTATTTGGAAAATCTCCCATATCATCCCCCTACACAAAGGTGGTAACTCAATAGAACTTTCAAACTTTTGTCCGATTGCCATACTCTCTCCCTTAGCTAAAATTATGGAAAAATGCATCCACCGACAACTGTTAGACCACCTTCTCCAAAATAGCCTATTAGCTAACTGTCAGCATGGTTTCAGGCCTTTCCACAGCACCACCACTACCTCTTATCCTTTTCTGACTGCATTAACAAAAACCGTAACAGTACCACTCTTTTCTCTGCAATCTTTATTGATCTCTCAAAAGCCTTTGACATGGTCAACCACCAGCTACTTTTGAATATACTTATGTCCCTCTCACTTGATACACAGGCATTACAGTGGTTCAAATCCCACTTAGATAATAGACAACAGGCAGTGCTTTGGGATAATAATCTATCTAACCACCTTCGTGTCACCCTTGGTGTACCTCAAGTTTCTATACTGGGCCCTCTTCTATTTGCAATTTTTATCAATGATCTAAATGTAAACATCCCTCAAGCTACCTGCATACAATATGCAGATGATTCTACATTAATATGCTCTGCTTCTGTTCCTTCTGAACTGCAGTCCCTTAAGCAAAATGTCTTTGAAATAGTAGAAAAATGGTTCTTACAGTGTTGCCTCCTTCTTAATCCCAAAAAGACAAAATTATTGCTCTTCACTCCCACACAAAAGTCTACCACTATTGACTTGACTATCAAATCTAATAACTGCACTGTCATATTTCCAGACACTACCACCAAACTCTTAGGAGTAATAATAGACCACAACCTTAACTTTGATAGTCACATCAACACTACAATAAAATCAGTTAACAAAAAACTAGGCTCTCTTTATAAGATTAAACCCTTCCTTACTCCTATAGCTAAAATTGCTATTGCCCACATTCACCTCATCTCTACTCTCCTCTATGCCTCACCTATTTACACTAATTTATCTAAAAGAAACCTCAACAAACTGTCAACCTCCTACAAGACATTGCCAGATTTGCCACTGGCTCCCCATTTAGAACCCACCACTGTCATAATCTAGAACAACTAGGTTGGCTGGAGCTGCATAAGCAGCTTCAATTTCACCAACTTATTATCGCCCATAAGACCCTTTGTCATCCTAGCACTACACCAATACTCATGAGTCTAATCACCCCGTATAAAAATCTTACAAACCTACTCTGAGCAAATAAACTACTGGTATCCATACAAAATCCTAACTTTAAAGCAGGGGATTTGTTGTTCTCTAACACTGTGGTAAAAACCTGGAACCTACTTCCCTGTGAACTCACATCTCTTTCTTCAACACCACTATTCAAAAAGAAACCCAAATTATATCTTACAACTCACTGGCTACGTCCATATACTAACCCAGACTAAGAATCCCCTTCCTGTTATGTTATGTTATGTGCACTAAATACTCATTTCTCTACTGATATATTAAGTCCACCTACACAGATACAAACTAATGAACAACACAACCACTTCGAATTCCAAAAGATATGGCAGCTCGAATGTAGGAACCAACAAACCAGACTGAAAAATCCACAATAGGATAAATGTCCACTTTATTCTACCACATGAAAACCAAGCCAAACACAATACACAAGAGTTGTTAACCTAGGTTTCATCTTAATAATAAAGACTTCTTCAGAACAACTACCACAAATAATTATCAAGTATAAATACTTACATGAATTGCCAATTAAATACCTAAACTAACCTGCAATTAAAATAAAATTGTCTAAAAAACTTTATTAATTACAATATAATTTAAATATTTAAAACAGAAAATATAAACACTTAAAGTAAGAGTACAAAAAATGTGTTAAAAGCTCACTAAACATTAAGGCACAGCTATTGTGAAAAAATATATAATATACAATTATATGTGGATACATATTTTATATGTCCAAGGCAGATATACAAAAAATACCACTGTTTAACTATTAATAAATCTAAGCTTTAATAAAGGGGCCATGCTGATGTTATCATTTAAACCGGGAAATCTAGTGGCATCAAATCTTAATTGCCACATCAATTCACATACATCCAAGTGAATGTCTAAAATATTCCCTTGTGAGTCCTTTTTTATTTGTTGAATAATGATAAATTTAAAACCATGACCCGGAAATTGTTTAACGTGCCTAAAGAGGGCATTAGTATTCTTTTGATGCCTAATATCAAGAAGGTGTTCATCTATCCTATCTCTAAGGGTCCTACAGGTTTTACCTATATAAAATGCTAAACATTCATTACATATGGCCATATATACTACATTTTTTGAATAACAATTAAAATGCCCCTTAAAAAACAATAATTCATTCCTCACCAATAATTTATTTTTGGTGGTTAAGATAAAAGCACAAAGGCTACATTTCCCACACTTAAAATTTCCATTGGGCCTGCATGATATATGACTACTATTCACATATGTACTTCTCTCTAATAAATTTTTAAATGATCTTGCCTTTTTATATACATTCATAGGTAACTCCTTCAACTTTCTACAAACATTCACATCTAATTTTAACATTTCCCAATTATTCCGAATAATATTAATGATAAATTATGTGTCATAAGTATATGTAGTTGTAAAAAATAGAGAATCTTTTTTACTCTATTTTGCCTACCCTCACCCAAATATGTGTTATTAACACTACTAATAGTATTAGTGGTAACTACATCTAACTTTAATAGGGGCAGGTAAATACCATTACTTTTCTTTAAAACAACCTCATTCTTAATGCTGTTAACTAAACCAATGGGATAACCTCTTTTGATAAACATATCAGTAATAACACTCAATTCTTTCTCAAACTCATCCACTGCATTAACCATCCTGGCCACCCTAACCATCTGTCCCTTCACAATAGCTTTCTTTTGATGGAAAGGGTGCCAGCTGGAATAATCTAAATATGCATTCGAAAAAGTAGCTTTCCTAAAAATTCCTGAAGACAATAGGCCTTTTACCTAGTCGTACGTTAAAGAAACATCCAAACAGGATATATATTCATTGTAATTAAAGGTGAACTTCAAAAATTCTATAGTATTATTAATATATTCCATAAATTCCAAGCATTTTCTTAACACCACCCTTCCAGAGAATAAAAATATCATCCATAAAACGCGTATAATGCAAAATATCTGAAGAAAATTCACTTTCAAACACATCATTTTGTTCCCAGTATGATGTAATATTATTAGCGTAACTGAGGGCACAAGCTGTGCCCATCGCTACCCCTGTTAACTGCTTGTAATAGCCCTCTTCAAAGAATAAAAAATTATTAGTCAGTACAACTTCCATGAGTGAAACATAAACATTAATCTGATCCTGCTGATAGATGCCCGTTTTTAGAAGTTGGCTTTATAACCATTCTAACCCTACATTATTAGGGATAACTGAATATAAATTCACTACATCTATAGTAAGAAACAATGTAGAATTGGTAATGCTGACAAAATTTAGTTTCTGTAAGAAATGCCAAGAATCCTTGGTGATATAATCAAACATTTTAAACCCTTTTGTAAATGAAAATCTAAATATTTACTGATGAAATAAGTCTTGCTCCTTTTTGCATCCACTAAGGATCTAAAAGTTACATTCTCTAAACCTTTATGAATTTTAGGAATTCCAAATATATTGCTAATCACTGGGAACTCATTTTTCAAATAGCTAAGATCAGTTTCATTAATCTGTCCCTGTAATAACAAATCTTCTGTCAGTAAATCAATTTTAGAGAATGCTATATGAATTTGGTTCAAAGTCACCTCCTCATGCATATCTTCAGTTAACATTTGGAGCATAAAATTAGAATAGTCATTCCTATCCATAATCACTACTCCATTACCCTTATCGGGCCTCATATAATGAATAGTGTTATCTTTAATAAGCTGACATAACAATTGATTCTCATCCGGAGCTAAATTACCATAATTATTACTATAATTTCTATTATTATTACAATTTTTAGACCCATCTCTGAAGTGCTCTCTTATCTGTAACTCACAAGCTTTATCAAATAAGGCCACGGTACTATTGGGTGGGGGATTAAATTTACTTGACCTTTTTAAACCATTAATATTATTATTCTTCATCTCATAATTCTTATTACCAGAAAACCACATCTTAATATTCATTTTTCGAGTAAGTAATTTTAAATCTATTAGCACATCCACCACACTTCCATTTGTTGCGGGTACAAATGTAAACCTTTTAGATAATAAATCTGCATGCCTAATGTCAAGACATTTACTAGTATAATTGTATAATTTAAAATCACCATGTTTATTAACTATAATTATAGGTTCAAAACATTTTTTGAAACATTCAAGTCTTCTTGCAAAATATGTCAATGCTGTTAAATTTAAAGAATCATTGGCTTCCGTTCCGTCTAAAAAACATTTATCCACAACAGTATTATTGCAACAATTTTTAAATTGCTTGTCCTCTAAATCTTCACCTTCTAAAATACTATATACACTTAAATTATTTAAGAACTCACTGTTAATGATTATATCATTACTTCTCCCAACGGTAACACTGTCGGGATGCAATGTCTGTGCATGCAAACCAGTATTTGTAAAGTCAGACATGGTAAAAGTACTTACAATGGATACTAGATATCCCTTATTGAAATTGTCTCCTGGGATGTCGTCGTTCACTGTAATAGTCAATGGATCACAACCATTTAGTCTAAAGATACCTTCAACAGCATTGAATGATGTCTGCTCAAACCTCTCATTTCTTAGTTCCACTCCACCACAAAAGTACCCTGTTGTTTCGACTGATTGTCCCATCTTTTTGGACAGGCTCCTTGCTCCAAGTATCTCCCATTCTTGTCTCTTCTCTGACGTTGCCCACCTTCTCCCCGATTGCAGGATATCTAGCATCCATTTTAAGTACTGTTACCATGTCTGACTTTACAAATACTGGTTTGCATGCACAGACATTGTATCCTGACAGTGTTACCATTGGGAGAAGTAATGATGTAATCACTAACAGTGAGTTCTTAAATAATTTAAGTGTATATAGTATTTTAGAAGGTGAAGATTTCCAGGACAAGCAATTTAAAAATTGTTGCAATAATACTGTTGTGGATAAATGTTTTTTAGATGGAACGGAAGCCAATGATTCTTTAAATTTAACAGCATTGATAGATATTTTGCAAGAAGACTTGAATGTTTCAAAAAAATGTTTTGAACCTATAATTATAGTTAATAAACATGGTGATTTTAAATTATACAATTGTACTAGTAAATGTTTTGACATTAGGCATGCAGATTTATTATCTAAAGGGTTTAACATTTGTACCCGCAACAAATGGAAGTGTGGTGGATGTGCTAATAGATTTAAAATTACTTACTCGAAAAATGAATATTAAGATGTGGTTTTCTGATAATAAGAATTATGAGATGAAGAATAATAATATTAATGGTTTAAAAAGGTCAAGTAAATTTAAACACCCCCACCCAATAGTACCGTGGCCTTATTTGAAAAAGCTTGTGAGTTACAGATAAGAGAGCACTTCAGAGATGGGTCTAAAAATTGTAATAATAATAGAAATGGTAGTAATAATTATGGTAATTTAGCTCCGGATGAGAATCAATTGTTATGTCAGCTTATTAAAGATAACACTATTCATTATATGAGGCCCGATAAGGGTAATGGAGTAGTGATTATGGATAGGAATGACTATTCTAATTTTATGCTCCAAATGTTAACTGAAGATATGTATGAGGAGGTGACTTTGAACCAAATTCATATAGCATTCTCTAAAATTGATTTACTGACAGAAGATTTGTTATTACAGGGACAGATTAATGAAACTGATCTTAGTTATTTGAAAAATGAGTTCCCAGTGATTAGCAATATATTTGGAATTCCTAAAATTCATAAAGGTTTAGAGAATGTGACTTTTAGACCCATAGTGGATGCAAAAAGGAGAAAGACTTATTTCATCAGTAAATATTTAGATTTTCATTTACAAAAGGGTTTAAAAATGTTTGATTATATCACCAAGGATTCTTGGCATTTCTTACAGAAACTAAATTTTGTCAGCATTACCAATTCTACATTGTTTCTTACTATAGATGTAGTGAATTTATATTCAGTTATCCCTAATAATGTAGGTTTAGAATGGTTAGAAAGCCAACTTCTAAAAATGAGCATCTATCAGCAGGATCAGATTAACGTTTATGTTTCACTCATGGAAGTTGTACTGACTAATAATTTTTTATTCTTTGAAGGGGGCTATTACAAGCAGTTAACAGGGGTAGCGATGGGTGCAGCTTGTGCCCCCAGTTATGCTAATTATATTATGTCATACTGGGAACAAAATTATGTGTTTGAAAGTGAATTTTCTTCAGATATTTTGCATTATATGCGTTTTATGGATGATATGAAGAGATGTGAATGTTAGTAGGAAATTGAAGGAGTTACCTATGAATGTATATAAAAAGGCAAGATCATTTAAAAATTTATTAGAGAGAAGTACATATGTGAATAGTAGTCATATATCATGCAGGCCCAATGGGAATCTTAAGTGTGGGAGATGTAGCCTTTGTGCTTTTATCTTAACCACCAAGAATAAATTATTGGTTAGGAATGAATTATTGTTTTTTAAGGGGCATTTTAATTGTTATTCAAAAAATATAGTACATATGGCCATATGTAATGAATGTTTAGCATTTTATATAGGTAAAACCTGTAGGGCCCTTAGAGATAGGATAGGTGAACACCTTCTTGATATTAGGCATCAAAAGAATACTAATGCCCTTTTTAGGCACATTAAACAATTTCCGGGTCATGGTTTTAAATTTATCATTATTCAACAAATAAAAAAGGACTTACAAGGGTATATCTTAGACATTCACTTGGATGTACGTAAATTGATGTGGCAATTAAGATTTGATGCCACTAGATTTCCCGGTTTAAATAATAACATCAGCATGGCCCCCTTATTAAAGCTTAGGTTTATTAATAGTTAAACAGTGGTATTTTTTGTATATCTGCCTTGGACATATAAAATATGTATCCACATATAATTGTATATAATATATTTTTTCACAATAGCTGTGCCTTAATGTTTAGTGTGCTTTTAACACATTTTTGTACTCTTACTTTTAGTGTTTATATTTTCTATTTTAAATATTTAAATTATATTGTAATTAATGAAGTTTTTTAGACAATTTTATTTTAATTGCAGGTTAGTTTAGATATTTAATTGGCAATTAATGTAAGTATTTATACTTGATAATTATTTGTGGTAGTTGTTCTGAAGAAGTCTTTAGTATTAAGATGAAACCTAGGTTAACAACTCTTGTGTATCGTGTTTGGCTTGGTTTTCATGTGGTAGAATAAAGTGGACATTTATCCTATTGTGGATTTTTCGGTTTGGTTTGTTGGTTCCTGCATTCGAGCTGCCATATCTTTCGGAATTCGAAGATATTAAGTCCACCTCCTTCTTAGACCTCTGTAAATCTGATCAGTTAAGCTAATTTAAGGCTGTATACATTCCATCCTTCTTACAAACTTGTATAGAATATGTTGATTTATATCCAGCTTGGACTTTATGAATGTGTCACTGCCTTCTAAATAATTTTTTCTTCTTTTATTGTTTTGTCTTTTATATTTTATCTCTCATGATTCCTAAGTTGCTATGTAAACAACTGTATTAGTCTGAAAAGTGTACTGTATCTGAAGTTGCAACCATCTGTTTTTGTGGAGCTTTTCTCCTAGGGCCTCTACTGAAAATGGACATATATCCAGTTAGACTTGCCTGGTCAACAAATGTAAAATAAAAAAATAAAATAATAATAAAAAAAAAATATATATATATATATATATATATATATATATATATATATATATATATAATATAAGTTTGATGCAAAATAGTTCCTCCATCTACTGTTTCAAACATTCTGTAGTATATGCTGGCAAACCATTGGGGGTTGAAATCACTAAATAATGAGTTACATCTGAGTTTCAAACTTTATCATAGCTCTCAACTAATCAGGGACAAATTCCAACAGAATCAGGAACAAATCCCGAAGTAATCATGGTCACTTTTGAAATATTAGTACTATTAATCTGAGACAATGACAGAATAAGAGAATGTGAATTAATATACATTTTCTGAAGTAAAAAGTTTGTAATTCTGTTTATCGCCATTGCTTATTAAGTGTAATTCAATACCTATTCTCCAAAAGCAGAGTATTTTGACTTAAATTCATGCTTTCCTCAAGCAAAACTTAGTCAATGTTATAATAAAATAGCTAAATTTGCCACAAGGCAGACTCACTACTCTCACCATTGTTCTGCTCTCAAGTCCCTAAATTGGCTTGAAATACCCCACCTTCTCATCTTTAATCAACTAACATTGACTCACAAAATACTGTACAACTCTTCATTTTTGCAAACTACATCATCACTACTTCAACACTATATTCCATCTCATGACCTTTGCTCCTCTCGCAAGTATCTACTATCTATTTACAAACCTCAAAGATCTAACAGGTTTAGTCTGTACTCTCACTGTGTTGCCAAATCATAGAATAGCATTCCAGAAACAATAAGCCTTATGCCCCTCTACTATTCCATCAAGTCATGGCTGAAAGAACATCTAACCAATAATTGGATCTGCCCGTGCTCCACGCCATCTTAGTACTCTTTTCTATTCCCTTCTTCCATACTCTTAATAGACTTTCTCTTGATCTATCCTACTTCCATTCCTGCTTAACCTACTTTCTAGCCTCACATCTCTTTAATTCCTTAACATTCTAATGTGTTTTCTTTATATTCTTGTACTAAGATTTATCTATCCCAGAATTTATGACTGAAATTTGCTATCTAGTTGTTCCACCAGAAAGACCATATGGCTTTTACGGCCTATTACGTATGCTGTTATTTATTTTTTATGCATCATTATATAACATACATATTAAGAACTCTTCTATCTTGTATATAAAGTATGGTCAGCTTTATTGCTTGCCTTATATTTTGCTTATTTTCTTTTCTTGTATTTGCATACTGTACCACTTTGTTATTGCCTTAATATTTGTAACCATTATTCAGTTTTTTTTTACTTCTGTTTAATGTGCACTGAAAATGGGCTCCTGCC